>NC_133500.1:11949187-11981560 GCF_025370935.1 Choristoneura fumiferana
TTAGGTTATTTAATTATCTAACTGACGGACTAGACAGTTTTTTTAGTCGTCGAGCCTATTGGGTCCAGATGGACGGACTGGCTGGTCGATTAGTGTAAAGCTGGGTACTGACCAACGTTACGAGGTGAAATGTACATTCGCATCGAGCATGTTACGCATTGAGCATGTTCACTGTGTTCTTAAAATCTGCGTAATGTTGCTCGTCAAAACTTGTGCTCCATATTCGCCAGCCACTCTCAGTAAAGATGGCTGACTTGTTACAGCGTACTGACTGAACCGCGTAACAGTCAAAGGATTCGCCAAAAAACCGACAGCGGGTGAGCACTCAAAGCGAGCAACGAGCGGCTCGTTGCTGCTGTATTCCCCTAAACAGTAAGTACTGACTGCACGAATGCTCTCTGTGCAACAGGTTACATTACACCTCGTAACGTTGGTCAGTAGCACCTTAAGGGTTGTTGACTTACAGACAGAGGAGTCGGTGAGCACCGCGCAGGCGTCGGGGATGTCTCCAGGCGTCGCGTACTGCACCAGGTAGGCGAAGGTCTCCGTGATGCCGAACCAGAAGAACGTGGCCAGGTCCAGCGGCGCGCCCGCCTGGATCGGGGAGCACGTGCTGGACAACAAATGGGATATGATAAATGCCAGTTTGAAAAGGGCTTTAGGCTGCGTTTGTATCAAAGACTAGCTTATCCGGCGACCTATCGTAACTGGGCCAATAAACTATTTTACCGACACTGTGGGCGTCTCCTGCGTTACCAAAATTGTCACTGGCGTTACCAAAAAATCGTTCTTCCAACAAGATATTTCACGGTTTAATAGGTTGAACTTACGTAGGATGGCATGTATTCATGTACACCATCTATTAAATTACAGAAAAAAAACCCGACTGCCTTAAAAACTAAAAGGAAGAAAATAAGTCTAGTAATCTAGAACTCTGTCAAGAAGCTCATTTAAGGTTCAACAGTCGGGACCCATTACCAAGATTTTTTGAGCTGGTTACGATTTGAATGGGTCCCGACTGTTGAAACTTAAATGAGCTTCTTGACAGAGTTCTAGACCACTAGACTTATTTTCTTCCTTTTAGTTTTTAAGGCAGTCGGGTTTTTTGATTTTTAAATTTAATGTTTTTTATTTTATACTTTTTTATTCATATTAACTTGTAACAAAAATTTTAATGTATAACTTTATTAACGTAGTAATACGAATACAAGAAAAAAATACAAAAATATCATGTTTAATAGTTTATTAGGATAATAATAAAGAAAATACAAATTAAAGTGTGTGTATGTGCGCGTGTGTAATTTCTCACAATAAGATGGCTGAGCTCGCAGCGCAATTCAAGAGACTCGTTAGCTCAGTAGGTGAGAGCGCCGATATAAACTAAAAAGATGAACATCGGAGGGCGGAGGTTCAAATCCTTCACGAGTCAGACTTTTTAGCTTTTTATACAACTGTCCGAAAGAGGGTTACTTAAGCGTTTGTTAAGCTATCATTTTCACAGAAATAAATAAAAATAACAAAAAAAAAATTCTTAAAACCTAGCTAGCTTAAAAAAACTAAAAAAACGTGGGTTAGCGTTTTTATTGGCACAACAGAAGGACAAGTCGCAAAAATTTGATTACACTAGATTTAACTATTGGTATCTTGCCAAAACGATAATGACAAAAAAAATGCAAAAATGTTGAATATTTACACCAACTATACTTATTATCTTCTTTTTAGTTTTTTTAAGCAGCTAGGTTTTAAGACTTTTTTAATTTATTATTGATTTTTTTTTCATATTAATTTTCTGTGAAAATGATACCTTAACACATGTACATACGCTCGAAACAAACAGTTTTTCCCTCTTTCGGACAGTTGTATAAAAAGCAAAAAATTCTTACTAAAACAGTCATGGAAAAGCCCTATGTTCGATGGCTTACTTTCTACCAGCAAGCCAAATTTTCTATCTGTGGCACCGTAGCTCTTAAACGGGTGGACCGATTTGAATGCGTTTTTTTAATTTAGTAACGTTAAAAAAATAAGTTGTTCTTAGTTTTACCAAATCTTTTTTTTTTATGTGGGTAGGTATTCGATAATTTATAATTTCTTCAATATGAAGGCTGGATTCGCTACACATTTTAATAGACTCGTTAGCTCAGTAGGTGAGAGCGCCGATATAAACTAAACATAAAAGCATCGGAGGGCGGAGGTTCAAATCCTTCACGAGTCAGACTTTTTTGCTTTTTATCTGGGGGCACGGCAGTGCCCCCGCCAAGTCGAGCGCGAAGCAAACACTGCCGTACCATCCTTTACTGGAACCATTTCGCCGCATTTTCAGGCCCCTATTTGAGAACCTCTGGATAAGACCAGAACGCAGAAATTTTCGTCATCCAGTAAGCTATAATGATATACTTAAAATCCAAAATTTCAAGTCTGTAGGTCATTTAGTTCCGAAGTTAAGCGAAAGCAAAGTTTCGCATTTATGACACTCACTCACTCACTCACTCATGATCATCACAATAGAACTAGTACTTTCCATAAACTCAGAGAGCTGAAATTTGGTACAGAGTTAGGTTATAATGGCCACATAAAGGGAAAACTATAAAAAGTAGGATAATCGAAGATCTGGAGTACATGGTGACCCTGATTAGAAAACACAAGAGTTCAACCAAACTATTAGAGATCGACATACCGCCTTTACAAAAAATATTCAACTTGGTGGGCCGCTTCATTTGATAATAAGTAATAAGCCCACGTTTTTACAGAGAGAAGTGAAATCCCACCAAAAACATTCTGTAAAAAACTAGCCAAGTCTCGATGGAGCTGCTTGTTTATCTCTAATAAAATTAAAAAACCTCCGACATTAAAAAACGCCAGCAAAACTAAAAATAAAAACGCCCAAAAAAAAAACGCTGGTAAAAAGACAACTAAAAAGTAAAAAATAATTATGCACTACCTAGCTGTTGCCCGCGACTTTATCTGCGAAGAATTCGTTTATCCCTATCCCGCGGGGACTATGCTGATTTCCCGCAAAATTAGCCTATGTTAATTTAGTATAAGTACCTAGTATTATTTTTTTTATCTAAGCGACGTCGGTGTCGGGGTTTGTGTCGGGGGACCGCTAAGGTTAACAGGAAACTAAAGTACATAATATGTTGTATTTTTTTAAAGTATACGCTCGAAACAAATAACCCTCTATAAAAAGCAAAAAGTCTGACTCGTGAAGGATTTGAACCTCCGCCCTCCGATGGTCAAATGTTTAGTTTATATCGGCGCTCTCACCTACTGAGCTAACGAGTCTCATGGCTAGCGCTGCGAATTTGGCCATCGTAATGTGAGAAATTACGTCATCGTGACTTACACCGCGGGATACAGGAAGTAATGCAAGGTCATGGTCATGGTCATGTCGGAGGTTACTAACTAAAATATAATGCTCTAACGGCAGCAGTTAATATGAGGGTTTTATTGCTAGTTTCTTTGCGCGATAGAATCCGGAATACGGAAATTCGTCGAAGAACTAAAGTCACTGACATAGCTGGAAAAATATGCAAATTGAAGTGGCAATGGGCAGGCCACATCGCTCGAAGAACAGATAACCGTTGGGGGAGAAAAGTCTCCGAGTGGCGACCACGAACCGGAAGACGAAGCGTTGGCAGGCCTCCCACCAGGTGGACTGACGACATCGTGAGAGTAGCGGGAAACCGGTGGATGCAAGTGGCGAGTTGTCGTTCATTGTGGCGTTCGAAGGGGGAGGCCTTTGTCCAGCAGTGGACGTCTTCGGGCTGATGATGATGATGATGATGATTGCTAGTTTTATATCATTTTCATGCATACCGGGCTGATATTTAGTGGCATGGCATTCAATGTGCGTGTACACGAAAAACAGGGTCGGTATTTCCATGTCGGTTTTGTCAGGGCCGGTAAAGTGTCGCTCCGGGCTTACTTGAACATGTCAGAAACCGTCTGAGCTCCAGTAGCGGTGTTCAGCAGTGCCTGGAGTTGTTGGACGGCGTCCGCCACGCTCGCCACGCACGCGGCGCTGCCCTGGCTGCGGAGGGCCTCGGTTATCACCTCCAGGTATTCTGGGGACCAATGAGATCATCAGAGGGCAACGAAAGACGATTTCACCAAGGACCTATCTAAATAATCTTGCCAGAAAATAACCTCATCATCATCATCATCATCATCATCTTAGCCGTAGGACGTCCACTGTTGGACATAGGCCTCCCCATAGACCTCCAGTTGCTTCGGTTGGCAGCGGCCTGCATCCACCGTGAACCCGCAGCTTTAACCAGGTCATCCGTCCATCTTGTTGGTGGACGTCCTACGCTGCGCTTGCCGATCCGCGGTCTCCCCTCGAGAACTTTTCGGCCCCAACGGCCATCCGTGCTAAATAACCTAACCATAAAAATTCCATTTCTTTTTTTGCTGACTGTAATTTTTGTTGACTGCACTTGCATTGTCATCCAAACTACATTTGCATACCAAATTTGAACTCGACGCTGTTAACCGTTGAAGAGTTCCGTCCTGCGGAGACGATCCTGGCTGGACTACCAGGATGTCACTACAAGATTATTGTATTGTCACGCGATTTACATAAGTATTCCAAATTTTAAGTCAATCTGACTACTGTAAGTTGGTCAAATTTAACTTGCAAGATTTGATTACAGACATAAAGACAGACAGACAACTAAATAAAAGCTTGTAAAAACCCGACAGCTTTAAAAAAACTTTAAATAAGTACAAAAAAAGTTAGTTATTAGAAACTCTGTTAGCCTGGGAAAGGCATAGCATTGCATAGTATAAGACCCTGGGAAGGTCATAGGATTGGTTTTTTTTCTGGATTGGATTGACTTTTTTCCTGCAGGCGCCCGATAAACGTATTCTTTGCACACGAAGTCGCCGACAACAACTAGTCATATTATAACATTCATTATTACACTTATAAGTAACATTCCTTGTATAAATGGTTATTAATACTTTTAATTTTTAATTCAATTAAATGTATTCAGATAAAATCACAAAAGTATTTTTGATTTAATTTTACCGATGAAACTCAAGCGGCCCTTTCTTTTGACTAGTTCTTATAAGTAAGAAAATAAGAAAGAAAGAAAATAAATTATTTATAACAGCAGTGACACATTACACAGGTTAGAAATAGTTATTCGTGTCACAAGGGAGCAAAATGGTGTATTTACGGCGAGGGCGTACATTGAATCCAGAATGTAGCGAAGGATTCTACAATAGAATCCTGAGCGTAATGAGGGATTCAAGTGTTAACGCCCAAGATGAAAATATTTTTGCTCCCGAGTGGTTCATACAACTTTTCGCACCGAGCATTAAGAAATTTGAAAAAAATCTAAATACCTATTATTAAAGAACAACCAGCATAGAAAATAGCGTGGCTTTACAATTATCAACTTCAAAAATTTGGCATTTGCAATAAAACACTTAGAAAAGCCTTGAATAGAAAAGTTGCGCAGTCATGGGGGAAAAGTTACTTTTCTGAAGGAGAGGTGTGAAACAAAATATAAGTAGTGTTGCGGTTATAAAAAGGTCCCGGCTCAGCATATCGCTGGTTGAAAACTGCAACACTGCAAACACTGCACTGGCAAAAGGGGATTCATGTTCTCACCAGGAAAGTCCTCTTGAGCGTGCAGCGGGCCGCTGTCGGAGAACACGGCGTCCACCAGGTGGGGGTAGGCCAGACGCATCCATGTGGCCATGCTGCCGGCGTAAGAGCAACCCACCAGCGCCACCGCGCCATCTCTGGAGATACCAGGCTTGGTTGTGACACGGTTTCGGCCATTCTGATTTTAATGTGCATCTGTCTAATTACCGTACTGCTTTTTTACCGCACAGTGACACGGACTTGAGTGCACAAATAAATGTAAATGGCGGCCGTCCTTTTTCTAGATGTGCACTCAGTTGCAGTGTCGTGTCGCTTTTGCATGACAAAAAAAGCGGTACGGTAATTAAATAGGTGCACGATAAAATGAGAATGGCCGGTTTATGTAGACGACATGGTTGTGGTCATTGAAAATCGATATTTTCCGAGTAGGCGGAAATGAGCATGTGGGTATGATGGGAAAAAATCACCGCTTCCCATGGACACTGCAACGATGGGGTATGATTGTTGCCGGCACTTTGAGAGACTAATAGACTCGTTTTTTAAATATCCCTAAGTTGTGTTACTCCGGGAATGCTGTCCCAGGAAGCTCCACATTTTTCTCGTGCCTGGGAAGAGTTCCGATTGAACTGGACTGTGCTAGACTGCCGAGATCTTTGTATTATTCATACAAATATCTGCCCCGACCGGGGATCGAACCCAGGACCTTAAGCTTCATAGTCAAATTCTCCAACCACTTGGTTGTTCCCTTGGTTAGAATGTTAATGCTTGGGAATCGTCGGTCTTCTTCCCTGAAGATTCGTATGAAAAAGAGAAAGAATACCGATTCTGTCTTGAGTTCCGTGTACTTACTTATACTTGCCATCCTCGAAGCTGTCGCTCTTGACGTGCTGGATGAACTGAGCCAGGTCCCCCAGCGCCTGGTCCACCGTAAGGAACCGGAGATCTTCCACGCTGGTGTCTCTGCAAACAAGGGAAACGTGAATGTTATGAAAGGTATGAAACTTGGTATGACGGTCTTATAAAGCACGCAGTATGAAAAGCAAGGGCATCGCCAGCCGATGGCCCGGTGGGGGGGGGGGGTATATATTGAGAGTGAGAAAAATATGAATTGTAGGTATTTATTGGAATTGGTGAATTCATTCGAGTTTCGGTTTCGACGTACAGGAATGATCGATCAAGCAAGTCAAGTCAAAGACTAGACTGGTTTGGTTGCTTTATATTTGGCAACCTTTTTTAGAATCTCTAGGGGGGGGGGGGCAGGTGTCCCTCCTTGCTCCCCCTGGCGACACGCCCTTGATGAAGTCTGAAAACTTGTTTTTTTTTCTGTCTATCAGATACCCCCTAAAATGACCCATTGCTGAATAAATTTTCCTTAGGAAAAGGGCACTGCTAACACTGGATTTTTATAGAAACCTACAAACTGGTAAAGAACCAGTGTACTCGTACTTGGCCACTTTTTTACAATCCAGGATACTTAATACATTTTAACGAGTGAAAAGAAGAGGATATTTATTTATTTATATTCTACATCACCATCATCGCAGTCTAGATAGGTACGTATTCCACTGCTGTGCACAGGCCTCCTCTCAGAATGAGAGGGCTGGGTCCGTAGTTCCCACGCGGGCCCAGTGCGGATCGGGAACTTCACACACATCATTGAATTGCTTCGCAGGAGTGTGCAGGTTTCATATGATTACTATGCTTTATTTATTAAGTATATTATTTTGGTACAACTACATTTGTAAACGACAACATTGTAGAAGAGACAGGAAATAAAACGATTTAGTGTGTACAATCACAATTGTAACACAGGCACACAGCATTATACGGAGTAACTAAACAAAAAAACCTGAAAGCACAACAAAGCAGTGAAACAAGAAGCTATTTTTATTTAGTCCAAAGATATTCATAGCATTATTATCTACGTCTCTCGTCCGAAATCTGAAGGCAGGACGTGCCGCGCCTCGGCTCGACCTCTATAAAGCTAAACTAGACGCCATTGTGCGCTTCAGGCTCAGTTTTTTCTAGTATCTTATTACAGAGATCGTAAATAAAATGGTGCGTCGTAAAAAGGATCGCTGACATGCACGATCTGAACCTTCATTTTGCTAAGACGACATTTGCCCGCTAAACGGTGAGAAGGTATGATTATTAAAAGCATTATTATTTGCTAAATAACTTTTTACTGACGGTAGGTCGTTAAGGTGGTACGGTCAGCTAGGCACTACAGCGCCAGTAGATGGCGTTAGTGTGCCAATTCCACGTATTTTACTTTTTTTATGAATGAAAATGTGGATATTTTTATAAAATAATGTACATATCGCCAATAGCGTGAAATTTGTAATATATCCTACTAAGTTTCAGTAGCCCTATTGTAAGTTTCAATCTCAATCGCGTAAGGTTAAAATCTCAATTTATATGGAAAACGAACCGCTCTAGCGGCGCGATGTTCGTGTTTCCATACAAATTGAGATTTTAACGCGAACGCGATCGAGACGTATTTTGTAACCGAAAACTTACACTAAGGGTATGAAGTATTTTAATTTAAAAAATACTTTCATTTTTACTTCTAAAAACGCGGTAGCGGCGACTGAAATATTTTCGCACACATGCCTGACAATGCAAGTACAGTCAACAAAACTACAGCCACCAAAACGGCTTGTAGGTATTTTTTTTCAGAAACTTATTTCGCTTAAATGATGCAGAATTAAAGCCCAGTTTGGTGCTGGAAAAATCGTGCAAGTTACATTGCGAGGCTCGACTGCCTGGTTCAAATTCGTTTGCTTTACAAAACCGCAATGTAATGTAAGTTGAACTTAAGTTGAACCTTCTGCTACCCCATACACAAAACATAGTCGTATTTATTTCGATCACGTTATAATTACACAAGCATTCGGATAGCTTAAATTGCCTTGAATTAATCCTATCTATCTCCATCCCAATCCGAACCCTATCCCGGTCCATTTTGAGTTGTTTCTAGCCCCTTTTGTATATCATGAGCTGTGTTTACGATTCGTAAAAGACTCACGGGTGAATGACTGCGATAAAGTTTGGGAAACGACCCTAATTCATGCCATAACTTACAGTGTAATAAAGTTTGGGCATCCGTCGACGATGCTATCGAGTTTCGCGTTTTGTTGGTACAGGCTTTTGCTCCATTGAGTGTTTAGCCAATGGGCACTAATTTTACGAAGTTGTTCTTGTGTACAAAGTCAAAGTCTCAATAGGTTATTCAATTTAGGCTACAATTACCCAACCTATAGTATAGCCTATGACACACTACGACGACTGATACGACATGATAGTTACGTAAGAACAATAATTGAAGGGAAAATAGGGAGCAGGAGAGGCAGGGGAAGACCGAGACGTGCGGTTAAGGATCAAGCCGAAGAGAAGGTCAATGTAATGCCGTATCAGGAGCTCAAGGCATTGGCAGAGAGGCGTACAGAATGGCGATTACTCCACCGACAAGAGGTAAGCTCTTAAATATCATGATGAAACTAATCTAACCAACTTAGTAAACCAGTTCTACTCGTGACCACGGCCACTGCAATATGGTTGAAACGTCTACATAACTACTATTACTGTTAGTAACTTACTAACGTTTAAATCTAATCTCTTTCTTTGTATCCTATAAGTACTTTTGTTTTTATTTTCTTTAGAAAGCAAATTGCATTCTCTAGAACCTCGTGTGTTTATCTTGCATCTAGCAGTCTTAACTTTGTCTGCGTTTCTTCGTTTTTCTTTGCGGTTAGCTCAGTCCGTCTAGGTTTAACAACGGAATATGTTGCCTTCGTAATATTATCAGAAATTTACTTTATTTCGTTACACGAAGGTTGAGTCTGGATTGGTAAATTGAGCCGTAGAATCATGTTATTTAGAGTTCTTGGTTCGTCCGTTCGTTTGGGGTGTTGGCGGCGGTGACTTCGGACGTAGTTTCCGGTTTTTGCCTCTTTTTTAACCCGCCGACGCAAAAAGAGGGGTGTTATAAGTTTCAAACCAATGTATATCTGTCCGTCCATTGTCCGTCAGTCTGTTGCATCGTAGCTCTCAAATTAATGTACCGTTTTCGATGCGGTTTGTTTAATGTAAAAGCGGGTTTCTTTGCAGAGGGCCTACTCCGAAATTCGAAAATCGAAGTTAGTATCGTATCGTCCCTCTCACTCTCGTATTAAATAGGATATAAGCAGAATGACACGAGGTGAAGCCCAGTTTAGACTAACAAGCAAAATTGTGCAAGTTGGATTACATTGATATTTCATAAAAGTGGCCACCGACTTAAAGGTGGTTTTTGAGATATTAATGTTTGAAATGAGAATGTCAGGGGTTTTTCAGCTTTTCTACGTTGGTTAGGTAAAAGAATAAGATGATAAAAGAAGAAGAAAGAAAGAAGACATTACTATTACAAAAGACAAACAAATACAAAAGGAAGCATAAAGAACCCATGCTGCAGTATTATTACAGTCGGTCGGAGTTTCTAGGGGTGTTTGTGTTATGGTGTTATGGGTGCAAGCAAGTCAAGTGTGCTATCATTATTTTTCGTAATCTTGACGTATTTCGTTGAGCAAATGTAAAAAAAAACTGAAAATTTAGATTTTTTTATAACGACAGGTCTGGATGACTTTTTACGATCAGGTACTAGGTTTAACTTTGTCATAACATGGTTTAAGCTTGAGAGTTTCATACATTTTGAAACTTATGTGAGCTTAATACTGTCCTAAACCGTCGCATTTAAACTTTTACATAGTGTTCTTCAACAGTCATTATTTGGACTTATCGGGTTTAACCGCGCAACCCTCGTGTGCCAAATTTTGTGCAGATCTGTCGAGCAGTTATTGCGACACCCATCTTCACAAACAATCTTCAGAATCCTAAGTGCGGCGAGTGCCACCATCGTGAACGCACTCACTAAACCGTTTAATTTAGCAATCTTCACAAGCTTACATAACACAAGCATTTATAATTTTAGTAAGATAAGATAGCTAACAAAAATACCTTACTCTCAAACGTTCTTTCATGGCTACAAGCAAAGTCTGTCGTTCGGTCAGTGCGGCGATGATCCCGGGGTCACTGGACTAAGTACCAATTAACCTGCGCGAGGGGCGCTCGGATCGCATAACGAAGTCACACTTGATTTGGTCATGTGATAATTTGAGATGATTTCTTCTTAGTCATCTTAATAAATAAGTAAGTACGAACAAGAACAAGACGTGCAGACATAGTGAACAATATAACGTTTTAAACTTTCGTGAACACACTCATAGTCAAAATACCACAAACGGGACTTAGCACGCTTGAAGACACGAGTATACCTTCCGCCGCCTAACTTTGCCTAAAAGTTCATTGCCCCGACTAGTACCACAAAAACTATAAAGGTATAATTCCAATAATTGAATAGGCACAATACCGTTAAGAGATTCGAACACAATCTGGGAGTAACGTAAAGACCTCGCATAAAAAATGTACCTATCTCAAAAATGTGTCAAAAGTTATGAACTTTTAGGCAGATTTAATGTTTCCCTAATGTTAATAGAAATAAAAAATAACACGTATTAAATATCTAGTAGGTACCTATGATATCAATACGAGTATATATGAAATGACTCATACAAATGCTGAATCTAGTAACATCGCTCGCATATCTAAAATTACATCTCTTGTATGTCTCTCCTTGTTTGTAAGATATGGGATGGGATAAATAACTTAGAAACATAATTTAACACCGTATCAAAGTAGCGATTCATACAAAATTATTAAACTGAATACTTAAAAGTAGTGTCTTCATAATCGAGAGTAAGTATAGAATTGATAACGCAAACTACATAGGTATAAAGTAGGTACCTATAAAGTGATCTGAGTTTTTTTTTATATTTTTTTTCGCTATTCTTAAAGTTATAAATCCTACTAATATTACAATCTTGCAAGTTAAATTCGACCAACTTCCAGTGGTTGGATTGAATTGAAATTTGGTATACTTATGTAACTTGCGTGGGATTACAATAATCTGGTAGTGACATGGTAGTCCGGCCAGGATTGTCACAGGACGGAACTCTTCAACGGTTAATGGCATCGACTTAAAAGTTGGTATGCAAATGTAGTTTGGGTGACAATACAAGTACAGTCTACAAAATAATACGGGCAGCAAAAAAGCTTGTGTTAAAAATGAAATTTTTACCAAAATCTTGTTTATAACATAATTCGAAAGTCTGTGAAAGCGTGTGTGTGTATTTTTGTAACTCCTTCACGCTAAAGCGGCTGGACGGATTCGGATGAAATCTCGAAATCTAAGCTGGGTTTATAGTCATGAAAGGCATGGTTGTTTTAGTGCAAAGGTCAGTCAATGAAGACCACGATTTATTTGGGAATTCCCACGAGAAATAGGATCGAAAGGTCCTCGAATGGAGACTGAGGATCTGCAAGCGCAGTGTCATCATCATCATCATCAGCCGGAAGACGTCCGCTGCTGAAGAAAGCTTAGGCCTCCCCCTGTAAAATTGGGTGCCCAAAATGAGAGATCGGTTGGAGTTTTTTGGAGTTTTTAGTTCGAAGCAGATTGCAATGGAACAGAGACAAACAAACTTAAAACCTTATTTATACAGTCTTATTTATGTATACACACACATACGCAGACATACACACACATACGCAGACATACACAAAAAAAACACACACACACACACACACATAAAACACACAAAAACATACACACACCCACACACGCGCGTAGTATATAAGCTATGCATGTCATTGATTTGGTGCTTAGGAAAAAATAAATGTATCTAACTAACTAATAATACATACATAATAATATTAATCAGTACAAATTGTTATTTACTTACCTTTTACTACAGAAGGTGCCTCTTAGCACAGGTATTTTATACTTAAAAAGAGGTACCAACCATTGTAAAACATTGTACTTTTTGCAACCTTAATAAATAATTTTGAATTTTTTGAATTTTGAATTTTTGAATTGATGCGCGATACTAGCGCCACCACATTTTGTGTTTTATTTTTTAACTAATGAGGTGCATGGATGTCAACGGGCATCGATCATTTTTATTAATTAGCAAGCTATCTAGTTCAGTAGATGAACTATAGATGGCGCTGTATCGAACACCTCCTTAGAACGTCACAATGAACGACAACTCGCCACTTGCATCCACCGGTTTCCCGCAACTCTCACGATGTCAGTCCACCTGGTGGGAGGCCTGCCAACGCGGTTCGTGGTCGCCACTCGAGGACTTTTCTCCCCAACGGTTATCTGTTCCTCGAACGATGTGGCCCGCCCATTGCCACTTCAAATTCCATATTTATTCAGCTATATCGGTGACTTTATAGTTCTTCGATGAATTTCCGTATTTCGTATTCTATCGCGCAAAGAAAGCGCAGTGTAGGACGTCCAAAAACGAGATGGACGGATGACCTGGTTAAAGTCGCGGGTTCACGGTGGATGCAGGCCGCTGCCAACCGAGGCAACTGGAGGTCTGTGGGGGAGGCCTATGTCCAACAGTGGACGTCCTACAGCTGAGATGGCGATGATGAGAATTTAGAGAAACCCCGGAATTCCAGTTCAATTGCTAAATCTAGATTTACGCGTGCGAAGCCGCGAGTAATCAATCATCATCATCATCGTCATTCCAGCCTATATACGTCCCACTGCTGAGCACAGGCCTCCTCACAGAATGAGAGGGCTTCGGCCGTAGCTCCCACGCGGGCCCAGTGCGGCTTGAGAACTTCACACACTGAATTGCTTCGCAGGCTTGTACAGGGTTCCTCACGATGTTTTCCTTTATCGTGTAGCTCGTGATAAATTTTCCTAAACTCAGAGGTGCGAGTCGGGGTTTGAACCCAAGTTCCTCTTCTTGAGAGCAACAACATTACACACTTATAAACACTAGTAATTAAATAAATATCCGAATTTGTTAATTTCCAAGGCATAAATCCCGCGGCCACTTATTTAATGAACCGCAGCCCATTCCGAGGGGTTCCCAAAGATGAAGTTGTAAGAGTAACAATACACTGGACGTAAATCAAGACGATTTATGGTGGGTTTAATCGCACGGCCGCGGCGGTTTTATCTGCTCGTTAAGTGTGCCGGCAAATATTATACGGATATTCGCGTATTTTATGTTAATTAAAAATGTTTAAGAGAAGTCTCTTCGTTCCATTCTCCATACAAACGTAGTCCCGGTCTCATTTGAAAACTAGGCAACAGAAATAGATGAAATTTTGTAAGTATGCACTAAAATGAGTAGGTAGGTACCTACAGGACCTCATAATGTTTTCCAGCTCGTGGTTTAGGAGGTGGAGCTCGTGGAGAAAACCTGCACAAACCTGCGAAGCAATGCAATGATGTGCTGAAGTTCCCAATCCGCACGTGGCTCGCGTGGCAACTTCGGCCCAAGCCCTCTCTTGAAAGGAGGCCCCTGCAGTGCAATGCACATAAGGCTGGCATGATTATGTTGATGATTCAGTCAAAGCCTTTAAAAAGCATGTCTATGGTATCTCCCACCGCTGTTCAAAATCTGCTGAATCCGGCTGAATCTGAATTTAACCCCCGATCCTAAAGATATTGTTATCGGCGCCAGTAAATATCTTCTTCCACAGAATTTAAACAAGCCTCGTATCTAATTCCCGAAAAATATCGAAAACGAGGACCGAATCTCATGCATACGAAACAGTGAATTACCAACATACAGAAACACTCCCCATCACCCTTAAAATTTCACCCCCATGGTCCATTTTAGCAACATCACGCGGAATCCTAACTTGGTCTCGTGTGGCTCTATTACAAAGCTTTGTGTACGCTTCCAATAATCTTTACCTGTATGGGATTAAGGTGGATTTTTGATTGGTTATTTTAATGGTTATTCTGGTGTCATAGAAGAACTAATTACGTACTGTGCATAAGATGAGGGTAGATAGGTATAATCGAGAAGATAATGGTCGGTGCGTTGCATACATTGAGTACAATCGTATTAACAGAAATCGTAGATTTCCTTAACGAAATATTAACATAATTACTGTGAGAACGTGAAACGCTGCTAGAGACACAAGTTTTTATTATTTTTACAATTATCTATAGTTTAAACCCCGGTGCGTATCCGTCGCATAATTTTCGCAAGTCATAATGTATTTATTTATTTTTTCGACTGGATGGAAAACGAGCAAGTGGGTCTCCTGATGGTAAGAGATCACCACCGCCCATAAACATCTGCAACACCAGAGGTATTGCAGACGCGTTGCCAACCAAGAGGCCTAAGATGGGATACCTCACGTGCCAGTAATTTCACCGGCTGTCTTACTCTCCACGCCGAAACACAACACTGCTGCTTCACGATAGGATTAGCGAGCAAGATGATGGTAGCAAAGTAGCAATCCGGGCGGACCTTGCACAAGGTCCTACCACCTGCGATTTTTCCTATCTTTTACCACTAAAGTAATTGGTAGTAATCACTGGGATTTTAGTGGCAAGAGATGGGAAAAAAAACCAGCCGTTACCACTGGTAAAAATTGGTGGTAACAGGTGGGAATAACCCAATAAATCCTAGTATAATGTCCACCGACGAGATGGACGGATGACCTGGTTAAAGCCAGTTCACGGTGGATGCAGACCACTTCCAACCGAAACAACTGGAGGTCTATAGGGGAGGCCTATGTCCAAAAGTGGTCGTCATAAATCTGATGAAAATGATAGTCTCTGACGCGTCAAGACAATAGGTGTGAGTTCAAATTCAGTCTTAATGGTTTTTATGGAATGGCCTAGAGTTAAATGGCTGAGAATGATAACACTGCAAATGGCCGTAGATTCTCGGGACATTGGCAGCCGTTTGGCGCACCGCCAACCGGTCGATAGCATGCAAGGGGTTGATGGGCGGGAATAGCAGAACTAGTGTCTGTTGTGGTGTTAAGTCTTCCCGGATAACACTGTTTAAAATTCAAATATTTGTTTTGTTGAGAGATGTCTATCCGTGGCGGTTTGGCTGTTTCGGTTAGATTAGAATTGATCTCGTTCTCGTATAGAACCGAGTTGGTTCCATTCCAGCAAAGTAAGATAGGTTAGCTTAGAACTGTGGCCTCACACAGAGCTTAAACCCTTAGGCACTCACACCACATAAGGTGTAAGGCTAAACAAGATTATGCGATATAAGTGATACGAGATTATGGCAAAAATTATTATGCCAAAAAAAGTAGAACAATGACATGGAAACATTTGTCAACAATTATAATCAGTGTTTTTATTTATATGTTATATACCTATTCCTTTCTTCTCACTGTGCATAAATTACTGTTCGCCTATCTTTAAGTTTTCCTTTCCTGTTTAGGTTAGCTTGAAAAGATCCCTTTTAGGGATAAGTTCGCCTTTGTACTCTTTTGTTTTGTTGTTTTCTTTTTGTATTATTTTGTGTTTTATGTACAACAAAGTATTTACATACATACATACATAATCCTGAAAAACATTTACGGTGGTATTCAGTCAAACTTGTCCAAAAATTTGCTGAAATAATCAGGATAATTTTTGTTACACACGTAGATATATTTACAGTTCACATTGTACAGTTATATAAAGACTAACTACCCGCTGTTTCGGTTTCACCGCAGTTGACAGTCACATTGTAGTTGTAAAAGATGTGTTATGGCTTTTACACGACCAATGCTGGCACGTGGCACTGAGCCAGTGAAGTAACATTTGGATGGTTCACTGAGGTGCTATAAAGTCAAGTAACAACTGTCGCAGTGCTATAAAGGGAGGTAGTCCCCGTCAGGTAAAAATACAAAAAATATTTTAATATCAGTACCTCATCATATGTCATATATCATCGTATGTACTATAATACCGAAAAACGAAAGACCGAATTTCACAAGACCTATGGTCGGAAGGCCGAATATTAAAACATCGAATGGATATATGGCCGAAAGTTTGAAATCCCGAAAATACATTCGACCGAAACCCAAAAACTCGAAGATCAAAATACGTACACCCGAAAAGCCGGAAAATCATAATCACTGCAAATAAATGTGTGAAGCGTCGAAATTTCAACTGTAGGTATTATGATTTTTCGGTATTATAATACATATCCACTTTAATTGCCACAATGTTGATTTGAACTAAAGTGTGTTAATTAATTTCATGTCTACTTTATGTCAATGACAGCGTACCCTAATTGGCGTGATTGTCACCTTTCAAAGTTGACCGAATGAAAGAATGAATCGTTCTTTAGTCACGTCACGATGCAGCCACTATGTAACCATTATTAGCTTTGTTGACACCCGAACAAAGATCATGACATTCGTCGGTGCAGTGCCACGCAAAGGAGATACGCTATTAAGTATTAGGTTTACAAGCGTTTTGCCCGCCCGTTCCAGTGTGTTATGAATATTGATGCATACGAACGATGGCCCGTTCTACTAATATAAGGATGAATACTTCACTTGGAAGAGAAACTACTTGTATCAGAAGTTGACGCAAATAGTTATCGTATGCATCAATATTCCTAACACACTGGAACAGGCGGGCAACACGCTCGTGGGCCTTACCCTTCTCATAACATCTTTTGCCATAAAATTACGTCACTGATTTTTGAAACGTCATCTTTTAAATTGCTGTAGGCTAGGTATTTAATAAATAAATATTGGAAAATGGAAAACGATACCGATACATTATAATGTTGGATCCGGTTTAAAGTGATTGGTCAATCTCACATCCCCTCCGCGTCAATGACAACTGACAACGCAATTGACTAATTGGTGCGATTGTCGGCTGTCAACGCTGAATGAATGAATCGTTCATTACTCACGATACCATGTGACCGTTACGCAACTAGCGCGTGCTGCCGAATGAGGAACACTAATTAACGCCACCGTTTGGTATCTGCAATGTGGGGATGGTATCACACCGTTTCATTCAATCATTCGTTTCGTCATCATAATCACTCACCTTTAAAGTGCCGATTACACTACTTCAATCGCCTAATGTGGTCTACGACTTTATTTCAAACCATTTGGTAATAGAATGTCGTTCTCACATTCTTTCTTTATTTTTTTCTCATAATTTTATCATGTTCTAATTTTATTTGTCGTACTAGTCGCGAGCCATAACCTTCATTTCTCATAATATTCTTGAGTATCAGATTGAGAATTTTAAGCACCATTGAATTGCCTCCAAGGTCATACAGGTTTCCTCACGCTGTTTTCCTTTACCGATAAGCTCATGGTAAATTTCATGGATAATAAAATGTGGTAGCATAGTAGTACACCTACAGCCTCTCAAGCAAAGGGTCGTCGAGTCGAACCCGGACCTGGGAACTCTCAGTTTTTCACTATAAGCTTATTTATGCATCTTCAACATCATAATTTCAGCCTATATACGTCCCAGCCCCACTGCAGTGCTGGGCTTATGCCTCTCTGCGCTTTCTTATATTTCCTGCTTAGTTTATCCTCTTGTTGTTTATATTCCGTGTTAAATACAAATGTCTAAATTAAAAAAACCGGCCAAGAGCGTGTCGGACACGCCCGAAATAGGGTTCCGTAGCCATTACGAAAAAATTAAGTGATATTTTTCTAAGGATTTCCAATATTGTTCGGATTTTTCCACCCACCGGTTTAGATTTTAGAGGGGGGGGGGGGCGACGCTCTATGTTAATGAAAATTTGCATTTAAAAGTTAGAAACTCATTAGAAACCACGCTGACTGGCGATTGCATAAAACTCATAGAAGTGGGATTTCAAATGCTCTATTTTTCAAAAATACAGTTTTCCTTATAATTTTCCTTTAGACGTGGGAAGTCTACGTCATTGAAATTTTACCATGACAATTCAATTATGATCCTTCTGCACAGCTTTTTCATAATAAATAGTATTATGAAATCCTTGGGAGGTAGCACGATGCGTCAGTGCGACAAGGTTCCATGGCGGGTTACGTTTGAAATGGTACTAATGTTCGTCTATCGTAGGCTCGGATGCATGAGGAAAAATAATGTTTATCAAGTAGGGTGATGGCGCCAATCATGGACATAAGCACAGTAGTAAGTATTATACTTGCGTCGGTTTTTTTTTTATTTATGACGGTGGAAGCATTCTACACTTCCACTGAACGTAGATATAGTTATTGTTTAGTTTTGTTACTATATAGGGACTCCATACATCCCTGAATTATTATTATTATTTTGTAATTTTTTTCTTTAAATGTTTAGTTTTTAAGTTAATTGTAATTATTTTAGTATGAAAAAATTACTTCTTCTTCTTGGCAATGATGGTCTTTCCGAAAGCGCTGGCAGTTTAAAGAATGACGTGTAAAAGTGCCCATTGCGGCCTATTTACTGAATAAATGATTTGAATTTGTATTGCGAGGAATGCATTTTTCATGAACCAAAAGAAATGCTTCATTTACTCGTACATATTCTTGCACAGCGCACGCACAGCTCTAGTGGAAACAGCTGAGCGGAGCGAGGGTAGGCAACAAATTAACCGTTTCTATTGGTTCATGAAAAACACACCCCTCGCAGCACATCGTTGTACATCCTCTGTTGGTAACGCAGCCTTACCTACTGCAATAGTTTCCTGTAGTTATTTAATTTTATCGTTCGATATTTACCTAGAATCTTCAACAGACCTAGAAATAAATAATGTTTTCCATCCCTCCTCTAATCCCAGTGGTTTCAGGAAAGCATCAGTTGTTCGTAATTAATTTTGGCTGTTCATTAATTAATTTTGACTTGATTAGCGTGAGCTCCTTGGAGATTTGTGTTAAGTGAAGGCCTAAGGCCAGGTATAGCAGACTGTTCCTTTGGCTAGAAACCACTTGCCTATAAAAAAACTTACAGGTGTCACAGATGTAGTGCATCAATCAATCAATTTTTTTTTTATTTTACCACTTTGTCGCCGTGACTTATATGTACTCGTATATTCATGCCAAATTACAGCTTTCTACTACTACCGGTCTCTGGACTTAGCCGCGGTCAGACAGACAGACAGACATACAAGGGTTCCTAAGGGATCGATGGGTACCCTACAGTCAAGTGCAAAAACATGTCCTTATCTATTTGAATCTCCCAAAAATGTCATTTTATTACGGAATTATTACATCGGAATAATAATTATTCTTTCTATTTAGCTAGTTCAGAACGGAACAGAGCATACCTCGATAATTAATACGTAAGCGACGTGTAGTTAATTTAATAATTATAGTATCTGTGCTGTGCTACCGGGATTTTGGAGGGTATTCCTGAGTCTTTATATGTTGACACAGTTTGCGGTTTGGTAATAAACTAGCTAATATAGTAACAAAGCCAGGAAAAAACATTGAAAGGGATTTACCAAGCGTAAACCTAGTCAGCGTTCAAGTTTTTTTAAAGTAAACAATTAATTCTCCCGATTGTGGACTTATTGAACCTACTAACATAGTCAAAATTACGATTTATATAATAATCACTTATTCTCACACTCATCTCGCACACAAATTTTGGAACCTCACGTATTTTCTGACATATTTACATACGAACATTGCAAGTTGAATAAAAAAGTGAAAAAAATATTTATTGTTAATTATATTTCAATGACTTAAAACTTTATACAAGGTTTTATTCACTGAGATTCACGGTTGCCCTTGCATCGCGGTATGGCTGAGCGCTGCGGGCTGTCTGCCCTCTATCTCAAAAACGGTTGGACGTACGAAAATTTTATAATTACACGTCCCTGGGATAAAATGTAGGTTATATCACTTACTGATAATTTAGCTTTTAACAGGTGAAAAGTTTATTTTAAATTGGTCCAGAGTGGGTTCGATTAAATTTTCAATAATCGTGTTTTCCGTGATAAATTAAATAATTAAACAAATAATCAAATATTTTCTTTTTATAACATTAGTTCACATAAATATTATTCTATAAATATTTAGATAGCCTTTGCTTGCGGCTTCCCACGCATAAACTATAAGGCGTAGCAATTAAATTGAAATAATAATAAATAATAATAATAATAAATATCACGGGACAATTCACACCAATTGACCTAGTCCCAAAGTAAGCTTAGCAAAGCTTGTGTTATGGGTACCAGCAACGGATAATATAATTATATAGATAGACATACTTAAATACATAGTAAACACCCAAGACCCGAGAACAAACATTCGTATTTCTCATACAAATATCTGCCCCGACACGGGAATCGAACCCGGGACCTCAAGCTTCGTAGTCAGGTTCTCTAACCACTAGGCCATCTGGTCGTCAAATTCACAAATGTATCCACACTTATGAGATTAATAATTAATTACTCTATAGCTTTTGACTTAGCAGTTGGTTCTAGACCAGCGGCTTTCAAACTTTATTGGCAACAGAACCTGGGCTTCGTGGTGCACATTTTGAGAATGGCTGCTAGTTAAAGATGAATGTTTAAAAAACCCTCCAAGGTTAAGTTGGACTCGCGCTCCTTGGACTGCGTATTATTAAAAAAAAGTCAAGGTAACGATCGCATTTTAAGAAAACCAGTAAAATCCTGCGCCTATAAAGAAGTGTATATTTCAGAATGAAGTGTATGTTTCAGTATGAAGTTTATAAATTCAGTTGTTTATTTTTTACGGTTTTTGAGACAGACAGACAGTATACTGACATGAATTACTTAGTTCCATTTGTCACACTCGGGTGAACTAAAAAGTGGACAATTAACCGTTTTTTAGGGTTCCGTACCCAAGGAGTAAATAATAAAAACGGTCTGTCATCAGACTGTATTCCATGAACCGTGATAGACAGTTGAAATTTTCACAGATTGTGTGAATGTGGCCGCTATAACAACAAATACTAAAAACAGAATAAAATAAGTATTTAAGGGGGCTCCCATACAACAAACGTGATTTTTTTTGCCGTTTATTTAGTCGTATTTTTTTTTATGTAGCCTGTATTATGTCCCACTGCTGGGCAAAGGCCTCCCCTTTTCTCCGCCACTCTTCCCTGTCCTGGGCATGCACCTGCCAATCGAGTTGAAAAGCGCACAGGCCGTCCCGCCATCTCCTCTTGGGTCTGCCTCTGCTCCTATGCCCATCCTCGGATCCCATTCGGTTACGATTTGTGCCCATCGGTCCTGGTGCATGCGGCAGACATGTCCGCCGCATGCACCACACACACACATGCCACATGCGGTGTGACATTTAGTCGTATAATCACTTTAAAATAAATAATGAAATTAAAATAAAATTAATATTTAAGGGGGCTCCCATACAACAAACTTTATTTCTTTTGCCGTTTTTTTGCTAATTTATAATGTTGTATAGATAATGGTATGACGGGACCCATTGTGCGCGAGTCCGACTCGCACTTGGCCGCTTTTTTTTAACAAACTGCATTTTATGCACAACGAAAGGGCTGTACTACCTGAGTTGTTCATAAAGAAGCTTCCAGGCTAGAGTAGGCAAATAAATCTGAGATCCTTGACGTTAAGGCAGGCTGCATATTTCAAAGGATTTGTTAAACTCTGCGCTAATCTTGCATAAGGACTTTTGCAGTTCTCGTTACTTTTTACTAGAGATTGCAACCCGGTATGTTTGTTTTTTGGTTGGCAACGCATCTGCAATCCCTCTGGTGTTGCAGGTGTCTATGGGCGGTGAAGATCTCTTACCATCAGGAGACCCACTTGCTCGTTTGCCATCCAGTCGAATAAAAATAAAAAGAATTGATTACCTTTACTTATGGACGGAAAAATAACATTAGTTTTAGTAATTATTCATTTTTATTAGTTTAAACCAGCAGGTCTTTCTCTATTAAAATAAAATAAGATGTAGTATTAAAATAAGAAACTATATAACGCAGCTTAAAGTTCTAAACGTGTTATAACAACTTAGATTAGATAGATAGATAAACTTTGGTACCTTTGGTAAAAACAAAACAGCGCCGCGGTTTACTTACCGGGTCCGGTGACCGGGCCCGGTGGGTGCCTAAAAGGGCACCGGGCCCGGGCGGGTCCGGTTTGCAATCTCTACTTTTTACGCTGCCCGAAGGAGTTTGATGTACCTACGTATGTTTGTATGAACGCTTCTTATATTAGCCTCACTTGTAACTGTGTATCTATGTAGGTAAGGTTTTTTTGTTATGAAAGGTCTGATGAGATAGCAGTAAGTTCTCTTACCACTGGGCTATATTCGATCGTTAAAAAAATTATAATCGTTGTCCTGCCCGAAAAAAATGCACTACATTAAACATGATAACATACTGACAACAGTTTCAAACCATTCAGGGACCTATTTAAGTATCCATACAAAATTTCAGCCAAATCGGTCCAGCCGTTTAGGAGTTAGGTAACAAACAAACGTACAGAAGAATTATATATGTAATTGCCCAGTTATTGTTAAAAAAACCCAAAACTTAAAAAACTTTTAAAAACTAAAACTAAAAACTTTTTTGATCCCTGAGGAGCTACCTTCATACCAATTTTATGACTCTAAGCCCAGCGGTTGTGATTTAGAGGTTTTATCCCTATCCCGTAGGTATATTAAGATAAAAGTATCCTATGTTTTAATCCAGGTTATAAACTAACTTTTGCCAAATTTCAACAAAATCCGTCCAGCCGTTTCAGCGTGAAAAGTGAGAAACATACTCACTCACTCACAAACTCACTCACTCACTCACAAACTTTCACATTTATAATATTAGTAGGATTTCATCCAAATCCATCCAGCCGTTTCAGCGTGAAGGTGAAGGAGTAACAAACATAACTCACTCACAAACTTTCGCTTATAATATTACTAGGATAATCCCGTAATCTTTAGCGGGCCGCAGGTACTCACGCGCTGGGCCTGGTGTCTCCGTAGAAGCGGTGCTCGGTGTAGAAGAGCGCGGCGCCGGTGGCCTCTGCCACCTCGTGCGCGAGCCCGGCCTGCGCCCACGCGGGGTGGATGGCCCACTCGCCGCCCACGAAGATCACCACGTTGCCGTCGGTGGCGAACTCGTCGTTGTAGTAGTAACGCTGTGACAAATAGACAGACATATAGATAGACAGAAATCGGCAAAGGACTCGTGCACCGAGTGTTCCGTGCCAATTTGTGGGTGGGTATATATATATATATATATAGTGAAATGGCGCGATTTCATGAATTGGCTAAGGGACATCCGCCATATCGTTCAAAACTCACCATTTAACGATTTGCCAGTGACGTTTAGGCAGATCATGAAATTCCTAGGCATATCATGAAACGCCACCATATCGGCTCTGGCACTTCGCCAGCTGCTACCACGGCACGCTCGCTTCGCTCGCTTGGCTCGTGGGTTGTGGTCACAATTCATACTGAACACTCCT
The DNA here is from genome assembly GCF_025370935.1 of Choristoneura fumiferana. Classification (NCBI taxonomy): domain Eukaryota; kingdom Metazoa; phylum Arthropoda; class Insecta; order Lepidoptera; family Tortricidae; genus Choristoneura; species Choristoneura fumiferana. The sequence goes on from NC_133500.1 coordinate 11,973,083, forward strand.
CGCTTCGCTCGTGTGCCTGGTATAAAGCTAGGAATCTCGAGGAATGCGTTGCTCTAATCGATCTGCCGTATTGTTTCTCAGGCACATCGTGATATGCCTAGGAATTTCGTGATCTGGCGGATTTTACGATCGGCCGCCGACATATATATGATTATTCAGTGTTAGTAAAGCTCTGTTCCTAAGCACAAACAGTCACAATCCTTACCTGAACTATCTAGTAGGCTTCTATCATTCCTGTTGGCTCGTGCTGAGGTACCGACTTCAAAGTGGTAGACAATTGTTTTGATTGTTTTTTCCAGTCGGTTTAAATTTTTATTATACAATATTTTTTTCTCGCTTTTCAGTGTAACTTATATAATAACATAATATAAGTTACATTTACGAGCATGTCAACTATTCGCGTTATTAACGAAAACTCAAAAACTACCGGCCAGTTCTTATTAATTATTTACCATTAAAAATTTATTCTCTAATTTTTTTTACATTAAATGTGAGGTGCTTTATAGGAGTGAGAGGGTGGACAGTCGAGAAAAAACAATTATTGACTACTGGCAAGGGAAAGCCCTGACAGTGCTGGATTCTCACCGGCTAAAAAACCTGGCTACACGTCCCCAACTCCAAGGAACTTTTTTCAATCGATTAAAAGTACATTACCATGCGGAAGGTGTCATTGTTGCTGGCCTTAAAGTGGTTCAGCCTGACGCTGAGCCAGCCCTCGACGGGGTCGGAGCGCGCGCTGCGCGGGAGCGCGGGCGGCGGCGGCGCGAGGTCGCGAAGCGCCTCCGCCGAGCACGCCAGGAGGAGAAGCAGCCCTGGAGGAGAGGATACACCAATCATTTTTCAGAATCGGTATCAGAAAAGTGTCTAATGTAGAACAGCGTTTCCCATTTGCCGGCTCGCGACCCGGTACCGGGCCATCATAATAAAAAACCGGGTCGCAACATTCTCGCATCGTAAATATTCGTAAAAGTAAATCGTAAAAGTCACCAAGGGGCAGTGTGAAAATGACCGGGCCATGGCAGAACAATGTTAGGGAAACACTGTTGTGGACTTAGGTAGGCTGTAAGATTCACTTTTCATACTCTAAATCAGCCCTCACATTCTGAGAAGAGACCTGTGCCCAGCAGAAAGATATATGAAGGCTGGGGTGGTAATGAAGATACTCGTAAACTTCTCACGTCATACTGTCGGGCACATGATTATTTATTTATATATTTTATGTTTATATTTATATTTATACATTCATAATCGTATTCGTATTTTCGTACATTTATTTATTTATATTAAAACTAAAACTAAACTCAATACTGCTATTTAGACACTGCTCTTTCTGTTGTGTTTCACTTCTCTTTTGCAAGTTATTTTTACGTTTATGTTCTGTGATTGTCATATGGATTAACTGAAAATCAGCGTCGTTGCACTATCTGCGGCGACACATGCTGAGTGGACTCCTTTTAGAGACCACAGTCAACACTGTAATAGGCATTAACATACTTACCTACTATTATATTAAGTAATTTCCGTAAAAATGTTGTTGCATTGTGTGTTTCTAATAAATCTTTCATTCATTCATTCATTCATTCATGATTCCACTTAGAATGACAGGATAGAGGGGCTACTACGAAATACGAAAATCGTCGTCGTCGTGCGGTATTATTGTTAAAACGGTCTTTAATTACCTATTTTGAATAGGTATTGACTTTATTGCAAACTATAGTTATACTGAATGTTAATTGATTTTTTTAAATCCGGATTGCTTATTATGACGACCAAATGGCCTAGTGGTTAGAGAACCTGACTACGAAGCTTGAGGTCCCGAGTTCGATTCCCGTGTCGGGGCAGATATTTGTATGAAAAATAAGAATGTTTGTTCTCGGGTCTTGGGTGTTTACTATGTATTTAAGTATGTATCTATCTATATAATTATATTTATCCGTTGCTTAGTACCCATAACACAAGCTTTGCTAAGCTTAGGTACTTTGGGACTAGGTCAATTGGCGTGAATTGTCCCGTGATATTTATATTTATTATTTATTTATTGCTGACAAATGTTTTTGAAATATTTAATTAAATTTTTAGTTTTTATAATAAAAATAATTTTGAAGTATTTAATTTGAAATTAAGATTGGTTTTTGGAGTCTTTTTGTATTTTTCATTTCAACTCCAAATTTTGTTACTTTTACGGTCATCCCGTAAAATCCACATTGAAAATACAAACTGAAACATAGATGCGCAGAAAAACCAGAAAAAGAGACCAGCGCTGGGAATCGAACCCAGGTCCTCAGCATTCCGTGCCGACCACTGAACAGACACGAATTTTTTCTATGCACCACATATCAAACGACATAACATAACATAACGACATCTCTTGACCGGTTGAGCGGTTAGTTCCAATGGAGTGCCAAAAGTTTCTCGATGAGGGCTACAGCATAGGTGTCGCTAGTGTCGCTGCTTAAGTGACTAAATAAGAAACAAACAAGCTGAGATATGTGGTGCATAGGAGAAATTTGTGTCTGTACTCCTGTTCAGTGGTGGTGTAGCGGTATAGCACGCAGCACGGAATGCTGAGGACCTGGGTTCGATTCCCAGCGCTGGTATCGTTTTCTGGTTTTTCTGTGCATCTATGGTTCAGTTTGTATTTTAGATGTATTTAATTCGATTTGTTATATAATTTGGACATGTATATTGTTATTTGAAATAAATTGAAATTGAAGTTAAATTGATATTGCTGTCCCGCTGACGCTAATAACATTTAATACGAGAGTGAGAGGGACGGTACTATACGATGTAAATAGGATTTAAATAGGCTGGGATGATGATAAATTAACACATTGTGTAGGCCCGAGATAAAATTGAAGACTATAATATTATTTGACGACTGGATGGCCAAGTGGTTAGAGAACCTGACTACGAAGCTTGAGGTCCCGGGTTCGATTCCCGGCCGGGGCAGATATTTGTATGAACAATACCACTCGGGTCTTGGATGTTTGATATGTATTTAAGTATGTATTTATCTATATTAGTAAGTTTACCCGTTGTCTAGTATCCATAGTACAAGCTTTGCTTAGTTTGGGATTAGGCCAATTGGTGTCAAGTGTCCCATGATATTTATTTATTTATTACTAGCTTTTGCCCGCGGCTTCTCTAGCGTGGAATTCGGTTATCGCGCGCTATTTCTTTGGGAATCATGCATTTTCTGTGATTAAAAGTAGCCAATGCCACTCTCTGGCCCATAAACCATCTTTATACCAAAAATCACGTCGATCCGTCGCTCCGTTTTGACGTGAAAGACGGACAAACATACACATAAACACACACACTTTCTCATTTATATATGTATAGTATGGATGTCTTCGTACTACTCCGTAGTTTACTATCTATATAACGTTCCCTTTATAGACTTTCAAATCCTACCCATATAAATACTCAGTCCCGTAGCTTAGACTCAAAAGTAATTACCCTATTAAAATGGCCTTAATTTGGTAAAAGACTGGCTTTCTGAACAGTATAAAGGGCGTGTATATTATCTGGGATTATAAGGGATTATGCCTGGATTCTGGTCCCTCGCGTAATTTGTCGACGGAGGGATGTAGCGTTTTAAACATGCGTTATTTTGTTTGGATTTCATGTAGGTATACGAATAAACGTTATTTTATATACCGACCGGATAGCCAAGTGATTAGAGAAACTTGAGGTCCCAGGTTCGTTCCCCGGTCGGAGCATACATGTGTGAATAATACGTAATGTATCCTTCAGTATTGCGAACGTATGTATTTAAGTATCTATCAATCTATTTAAGCTATAAGTATAAACATTTCATCATCATCATCATCTTTAGCGGTTGATATTGCTTCCCAAGCGGACCCAGGGCGGATTAGGAAACACACGTCTTTTAGTTATTTCGATGTTGTGTGTCATTTTCCTCACGCTGTTTTTCCATCACCGATCCTCTGCTTGACAGGCCATTGGTAACCATTAGACTACTACAGTTTGGTATAAACATACAGTCAAATAAACAGAATCGCGTATCAAGGTGGAACCTTTGTGCTACTGATGTCTTATTAACATTCCATACATTGCCTGAGAAATCATAGTGAAATTGATTATGAAAAAGTCCCACCCTGATATAGATAAAATTACCAAGAGCGAGGAATTGCATATGTATTGGTATTGTGTGTTTATTCCTATTCCACTTTTTAGTCAGAGAGACAACAAGGGCGGCACTCTTTCCCGGCCCGGATAATACCGACATGGAAATACCGACATTGTTTTTCGTGCGAAAGAAGCTCATGTCAGTTTCTATGGGCGTGTACACAGAAAACAGGGTCGGTATTTCCATGTCGGTATTATCCGGGCTGGAAAAGAGTGTCACCCAGACAACAATACACATTGACATTGACAGTGGTTGACGTGTCTTGCGTGTTTTTGAAAACAATGCAAATAAAAGCTTATGATATATTTTTTTAAGAATGTACTGCACGTATGTGTTATAAACCAAAAGTGTGTAAGGGTTAAGGAGGCGCAAACTGTAACAGGATCTGGCTGAAAAACAGCACTGAAGTGTCAGTCTGTAGACTGACACTGTCAGCATTATGCTGATGCCCGAACTATTTGCCGCAATTTAATGGGTCGAGTAGCATGCAGGGATACTTTTAGGTTAAGGCCGGGATTTTTATAAAAGTTCATTAACCCCTTCAATAACAACATTAGAAATAAGGTCTCACGAACTTTTATAGAACCCGCATATAGTTTGTAAGTTAACTTAGTTTTAGAGTAGGTACCCTTCATGTGTTGTGTAATATTATATACCTACCTAATTATTGGCAATAAACGCATTTTCTTTCTTTCTTTAGATATCTCTCTCCAATCCCTGTAAACACACAATACCACTAGGACATATGCAATTCCACGCTCTCTGTAATATATGTATGTATCGATTCAGTTTCCTCGATTGTATAGTCACCAGCATTAACATCTGCCACAGCGGAGCGTGCAAAAGTATCTGAAACGTCCTTCCGGCCCTAGAAATAGAGTCGTATCAGATATTTATGCACGCTTGTTGTGTCAGATATTGGTGCTGGTGACTGTACCCATAAACATTCTTTACCGGGATTTGACCCATCATTGCTGGACTATCCAGAAGCCACTAAATCATCATCAGCCCAGCCTCACGCCCCACTGCTGGACACAGGCCTCCTCTCAGAATGAGAGTACTTGGGCCGTAGTCTTAATACTTAATTACTTTACTTAATACGGCCGTAGTCGTAGTCACTCAGGCCCCTGCTGATTGGACCATCACACATGCCATTGAATTGCTTCGCAGGTTTAGGTTTCCTCACGATGTTTTCCTTCACCGTAAAACTCGTGGTAATATTCTCATATAAATTCCGAAAACTAAGAGATGCGAGCCGGTTTGAACTACGGTCGGCTTAAGAGACCATACCATATAGATAATAACACTAAACACTAAACTAAGTCACAAAATAAAGTGTCCTGACTTTACTCAAATTAGTATTATAAACACTTAATTATATAAACTTACACATGTTTTGTTCACGTTCGCCTACTACTTAATAAAAGATATACCTTATCGCCAAATAATTGTGTTATCATTCGACATGACAATTTAATTCTAGTTCCAATGGTAAAATTATGTAAGTCAACAAAACACTATAATTAGGTCCCAGGTTCGCTCCCCAATCCGGGCACATGTTGTGAATGAAAAAGACCAAATTTAGTCTCGATTCTTGTTTTTATGTATTTATGTGGCAGGCCCAGGCGTCGATGGCGGGATGATCTGGACGCCTTTCTTCGCAGCTGGTCAGAGATCGCCCAAGACCGGGTCGAGTGGAGCACATGGGGGGAGGCCTTTGCCCAGCAGTGGGACACCTTGTAGGCTTTCAAATAATAATAATAATTTGTGCATATTATGTATTCGTATGTGCATTAATGGCTGTGCGCTTACAAAATAATTTAATAACTTTCAAGATTGAACAATAAATTATTGCTCGTACAAAAAACACATACGGTGCTAAAAATCATTCACGCCCCGACACGTCCCTTAACAGCAAATAGGCCTCAGCGAAAGACTTGATTATCCTATAAAAATGACGAGACGCCGCCAAAATTTAATGTCATAATAAAAGTGAACGTAAAAAGTGGAGAAACGAGTTTTTATACTTACGTCAGTATGGTCGGCGATGTCGCGATAAGTAATCCGAGGCAATGATTAGATATTGTAATTAGGGAATGCTTAAGATTAACAATAGAATTCGGCTTATACATACTTGGGTCTTGGGTACATGCGATGCGTTCGTAATAGAGTAGAAAATACATAGTATTAGGTATAAATACTAGCATGTACCCGCGGCTTCGCACGCGTAAATCATTAGATATATAGTAGTTGCATTGAAATTCCGGGATTTTATTAAATTCTCGTGGGAATCCCCTAAAACTACATCGTGGTTTTCATTGACGTTAAATTAAAACACCCATACCAAATTTCATGACTCGAAGCCCAGCGGGCAGCCCGTGGGAATATCGGGATAAAAAGTATCCTATGTTTTAATCCAAGTTATAAACTAACTTTTTGCCAAATTTTATCCAAATCTGTCCAGCCGTTTCAGCGTGAAGAAGTAACAAACATACTCACTCACTCACTCACTCACTCGTAAACTTTCACATTTATAATATTAGTAGGAGTAGGATAAATATTATTCCCAACCGCATTCCGCATCCAATTTGTCTTGAGACTTTTGGCTTTGATTTGAGATTTGTCGGCAACCGGGAACTCTCTGACCGGCCTGATCCCCTGGCAATGCGGAGGGATGTTGCATCTCTCTGCATCTTGTACTGCATATATCATGGGGAGTGTTCGGATGAATTATTCGCATTGTTGCCTGCAGCTAAGTTTCACTACCGCACTTCGCGCAGACGTAAGTCTTTAAATCCTCACCACCTTGATGATTGGCAATCTAGCACCGTCCGCTTTAAGCCAAACTTTTTTCCACGCACGACTAAAATATGGAACCAGCTTAGGGTTCTTTAAAAAATGAGCCTATCAGTCTCTCAAAAGGCCGGCAACGCACCTGTGATACCCCTCGTGTTGATAGGTGTCCATGGGCGGCGGTGATTTCTTCCCATCAGGTGACCCGCATGCTCGTTTTCCCCCTCTTATATAAAAAATACATATTATTGACCAGCTTCGCTTGCGTTTGGGGTAACATAGATTTACTTTCAACGATCCCTTTTTTCGTGTAAGTATATTGATTTTTCGGAGGATTATATAGAAATACAGTTACAGACAAGAAGGTGCAAATTTTAGTATTCAAAAATTAACCTAAATAGTTATTTTAACAATTTTCTGTGAAATACTGCATCAAATACTGACTTCTAATGAAGTTAAATAATAATAGATAATGATAAAATTTGACGCAAAAATAAAGTAAACGTACTCTGAATCTGTGTCTCGTGATTAATCAAGCAATAATCTAACTAGTCACAAGGCAACGGACTGCCTATTAACCAGATAATTTCAAGCATATTTTCTCAGGTATAATATTGTACATTATTACGTATAAGGCGCCTCGAAGATATTTATGTAAAGTACAGAATCGCTGGACGAGATTACCTAATGACTCCGTGAGAAAGAATTTTTCTCACTCTATTTTATTATTTACTAGCTATTGCCCGCGGCTTCGCCCACGCGGAATTCGGTTATCGCGCGCTGTTCCCTCGGGAACTGTGCATTTTTCCGGATAAAAAGTAGCCTATGTAACTCTCGGGCCCATAAACCATCTCTATGCAAAAAATCACGTCGGTCCGTCGCTCCGTTACGGCGTGAAAGACGGACAAACATACAAACACACACACTTTCGTATTTATAATATTAGTATAGATTAGCTATTGCCTGCGACTTCATGTGCGATGAATTTGTTATTGCGCATTCGCGGGTACTATAATATAATGTTGAAAATAGCCTGAATGGCTTCGAGAAAAGTATGGCACGGCCGTGCCTTTGTTTTTGTTTTGCTCGACTTGGCGGGAGCACTGCCGTGCCCCCAGATCATCATCATTATCATCATAACAGCCATAGGACGTCCACGGTTGGACTCCCCCCATGCAATATCTTAATAATATTAACTTGAAAATTTATATGAAGGTAAAATAATTAAAAAGAAATATTATTACATAATCTTATTAGTTATTATCCTGTTTTCTGTTAATTTCATCATAATTTTTCATAAATCATTTATTTGCATAATCATGTCTTATTACTGTTTAAATATGTCAAACAACCACCTAAAATGACAATTTGCTGCGCACATTTTACTTAGAAGAGGGCTCTGCTAATACTTACGTACGGAACCCTCGGTGCGCGAGTCTAATTCGCACTTGGCCTGTTTTATAAATACTACTCTTTTATGGTAATATCATTATTACATGTCATTATGTAAAATTATTACAAAATATTTGTTA
>NC_133500.1:11981660-12118820 GCF_025370935.1 Choristoneura fumiferana
GATCAGTTCGAAAGATTCATTAACTTAAAGCTTCTTCTTAGTCGCTTTTCTAGGTATATTAATCATGATCGTTTATAGACGAGCGAGCATTACATAGCTTTGACGAGTTCCATTGGTCATTTACGGTCTTCTTTATCAGGTCCAGTTTACCTAACGATACTTTCTGAATGTAAATGCTTATCTTAATGCTAAAAGTGCCAAAATCACCGTAGGTGTGTCTACAAAATTTGCGGTTTGCCCTCGATTTTCTCAGGATCCCATTATCAGATTTTGACTTGGTGACACTGGGACCACCACAAAAGAGTACTCATTCGAATAAAAAAAAGAATTTTGAAAATCGGTCCACAATTGACTGAACATACATAAAAAATACGAACATTGGAACATAGAACCTCCTCCTTTTTTGAAGTCGGTTAAAAAGTGGCTACTTTATATTATTAGATAGGGCACTGGCTACGGACGCATTATTTTTATCATGACGCATTATTCTTTAAAGGCTATATTTTCACAGTCATTAAGTAATATTGGACCACACGTGAGTTTCTGCCAAAAAAGTTGAAATCCAGTCCATTACTATTCAAAAGTCCAGCCGCCGCGCCCTCTGCCGGCCGGCGGGAAACTTACTCAGCCGAAAAACACCTTTTGCCTGTAGCTGGTAAGTCTGGGAGCGTTTTATAACTTGAAACCTATTTTTGTATAATACTTGGTTAAAAACAGTCATAAATATTTTTCCTTCCCATTAGCTAATCTAAAAAAAATTTAGGCCATATAAAAACTAAACAAAAGCGTTAAATTAATAAAAATATAATCCTCCTTCGGGCAAGCCCTTCGTTTTTCATCGAGTGAAAAGATATAGGTACCTTAAAAATTTCAATATACTACAAAAATATGAGATTTTCGTTATAAATGATGAGAAATAAAATGAATTTATCATGGAGATATGGCGGCGCACATCATTTGTTACGGCCCCTAGAGATGCAGTTTTTTGGGGGAATTTCTTTATATTCCGTATTCTTTATTTCAGTTTCTAATATTGATGTGGGATCTTCACCATAAATGTATCGCATTACCTTGACTATCTCATAGCCAGTTTAGCGAACTTGACTATGAATCTTGAGTCCCGTTCGGACAAGAGTATGCCTGTGCCTCTAGTGTAGCGTTTTCACAAAACAGTCGTTTACTATTCGACGACGTAAATCGAGCGTTCGATCGTCGAATACGTAACTTTCGATCGTCTATACGTAACCCTCGATCGTCGATACGTTTCCTAAGAAATACAGTGAGTACGGTTCACTTTTCGAATAGAATAGCAACTCACTTCGACTGCGGAGTACTCCGATTACTGACTGCAATATCAGTAAATTCCTTAAACTGTAGCGCAGTTAACTAATTCAACGAGCAAATCACCTATTTTGGCAAGCATCCAACACTCAATCACCGATCAATATGCACTGAATATCACATAATATCGCATAATACCGCGGTGTCACCGCTCCAGCTGCCATATTGTCGTGTTGGCAACGCTCCTGCCATGTTGGCTATGATCTGAGTTATGGCTGCAGTTTAGGATCAATACAGGCGGTTATTGTTTATTGGTTGTTTACAACATTTTGGCTAGGTTTTGCCCGAGGCTTCGCTCGCGTGGGATTCCGTTATCGCGCGCTTATCCCTCGGGAACTGTACATTTTTCCAGGATAAAGAGTAGCTTGTCACTCTTTGGCCCATAAAAACTATCTCAATGCCAAAAATCACGTCGATCCGTCGCTCCGTTTCGACGTGAAAGACGGAAAAAGTAAAACAAAATAATTAAACAAAATTACAATACAAGAGTAATTAAACAAAATTCCAGTACATCACTAGCCTTATCTGACTTCAGAACAGCGAGTTGTTTCCAAACTCGTGGACATATTTCACAGCAAATTCCCTTAAAAATATCTCGCAACCAACCAGGGACTTTGACAAGAAGAAGTTTATGTTGACAGCTTTTGTCCCCACGCTTTTGCAGTTAGCAGTTTTGTGGTTCGTGAAACGGAGCAAGTCGCAGACAAGTTTTGGAAAAACAGTGACAAATCTGACAATCGTTTAAAACAAGGATGGCGAAGGAATGGGGCACGCTTGCCAGTTGTGGCACGAGACAATGAGAACTTGCTAGCATGCTTGCTTACATGCTCACTTGCATGCTTGCTTGATTGTTTGCTTCTTCGAAATGTTTATGATTCACGTAAACGTAGCATGTCACTTGCAAGCTTGTTTAGATGTTTGCTTACATGCTTGCTAGCTTGCATGTTTGCTGGCATGCTTGCTTACATGCTTGCTTGCATGCATACTTGCTTCTTTGAAATGTTCATGGTTCACGCGAGTGGGTAAAGACTAGTTTTAAATATTGTTCTATTAGGTAGATTCAAATAAATATTTTTGTATTTTTTTGTATTCTGATAGATTGATTGTTCAAAAGGATTGCATTAAGCAGAACGAAAATTACGGTAATACGTCCACTTGAATTGACCATTTTGAATTTGGATAAACATCAATACCATCCTAAAGATAATTTTGTCAAAATTTAAATTTTTGCTGAAAAATATTGACAACTAAACTTTTTTTTATATAAATGAATTAAACCGGAATGTAATATTTGTCCATTATACTCGTAAATGAGCAGCGAAGTTAAATACGCAAAAAAATTCGCTAAACTAAATGTCGTTCTGTTTGACGAGTACAATCTATGTCTTAATTATTTGGTCGAACCCAGTACCTATATGTATGTATAGTAGATTTTTTTTATGATTTTAAAATATTTTTGAAAGTTTATGTGTGAAATTATTTAAAGCATCAAATGTAGCTTTGACTATTTCTGACTTTTAAACTCACTCTGTCTCGGTCCCTAACTGAATGCTCCCCTCATCCTCAAAAGTTGACTGGTGGAGATCTCCTTAAAGAATAAGTTCGCCTTTGTACAGTCCGACAGAATCGTGTACAAGGATGCAGCCTTTTCGACATACTTTTGTCAAGGAAATCATATAAATTAAATTAATTTAATTATTAAAATGTTCCACGGAACCATTACACAGTAATGGCACACACAGTAATGGCACAGTGAGCTAGACTTGTATACCGGGTGTTTCCTGTAACACAAACAAACAATTAAAACATAGATTGTACTCGTCAAACTGGGTATTCTAGCCATAGTGCTTAGACATGTTTTCATACAAATCAAATACAGTCATCAATATACGCAATTCTAGAACATAACAGACGTCGCCTGATACACTAGAAATATCAAACATTATGCTCTAAATTCCCCGAATAAACTTTAAAGAGTAATATAAAAAAACTAATTTAAATTTTTAAATTTTGGTATCTTTTTGTTTTCTTGTACTTTTGTCACGATGTAACCGGCTAGCCGGTCGGAGAAATAAAAGGCGTGTGGTTACAAAATAAAAATATAATACAAAAGAAAATATATACAATTATTTCAGTCAGCACTGCTCTTGTAGATAAATTTAAAAAAACACTGGCCTGAGACTTGTAGGATAGGTAGGGAAACAGGGCAGGGTGTTGAGGTAGCCTCGAAGCGTCCAGTCGCGACGGCGATCTGCTCCGAGGCAGCAGAACGGAGAGGAAGTGGAGATGATGATTTGGATTCAGCAGGAAAAAGGAAGGGCTGGAATGAAACACCCTGCTTTACTGCTTGCTTGCAGCACCCATCCAAGCCTCGTTTTAGTGTCGGACCAGCGAAAGAGAGCTAAACGAGACTTGGATTAGGTTTTACAAAATGTACACAAGAAATAAATGTTAGAAGTAGATATAATAATATTTACAATACCTGCAATAGTGGCAGCCCTTATATTACAAGTAGTAGTCAGTGAAATAGCTATCACCGAGTAAATAATTAATATTTTCTTGTAAAGAAAATCAAATTTCGGCTTACGCCTTGCCAAATAGTAGAGCCAATGACAGGAAAAAACAAAAGAGTATCAATAATTTAGAATTTAGATTTTTTTCTTCTGTAAGCGGCCAGTTGCGCACCGCGGAGGTTTGCCATGTTACAGTACCCCGCGCGCCCAGGAGAATTTTCTGAACGCAGAAGGCGGAGGAAAATTCGGTGAAAATGGAAAAAAAAAAAAACTGCAGTAAATTTACAATATTTACAACTTAAAGTCTTTAATATGCCACCTTCCGATAGCACGACCATTTTGATCAGCTAATTCATATACAAGAGGTGACAATTTCTTCAACACTGTACACTTTACAAACTTAGGTGCCAATTTGGCGCTAAAATATTTACCAGCGTCACTAAGCTGATAGTTACGACGCCAAACAACATCGCCCTCATTGAACTCAGCTTGCTTACGCCTCAAATTATAATATTTACAGTTTTTTACATGCGCATCCCAAAGTGCAGCTTGCACCTTGTCGAAAATAGGCGACAAGTGGCCTAAGTTTTCCGCGTAAATATCTCGGGGTGCGAAAATTAAGTCGTCGTAGTCGACGTCGGTAGAGTCGGCGGCGCCGTATAGCGACCCGCACGGCACGAGCTCGCGCCCAAAGACCAGCAACGCAGGGCTGAAGCCTGTTACTTCGTTGACACTCGAGTTCATGGCAAACTGAATTTTGGATATATGTAGATCCCAATTTCTGTGATCGTTTTCTACAAACGAACTAATAGCAGATATTAAAATACGGTTGTAACGTTCGACAGAATTTACTTGTGGACAATATTTAGGCGTAAAATGAACTTGAGGAATTTTATACCTAGCAAAAAGTTCCTGCAATTCATGACTAATTAGCTGGCTACCGTTGTCCATAATAAGTGTTTGAGGAATACCGTATACTAAAAATACGTATTCTTCCAAAATTTTATAAATTATTTTAGTTGTGGCCTTCTTAATAGGAAATATCAGACAATATTTAGAAAAACAGCAATTCACAACTAAAATGAAGCGATTTTGAGTTCGAGTCATTGGTAGTGGACCAACCAAGTCAATGGACAGGCACTGAAAGGGCCGACAACACTCTTTTGGTTTCCCCATAATACCTAAAGTTTGATGATTTTGATACTTATATGCTAAGCAAGTTTCGCAATCAGAAATATATTTACAAACGTCCCTATACATGCCAGGCCAGCTATAGCGCAGAGACAGCCTTTTATAAGTTTTGAAGATACCAAAGTGACCGGCAGTAGGCTGGGCATGATTTTCATGAATAATATCATTCCTCATCTCCTTGGGAATGACAAGTTTCCAATCATATTCGGAAGTTAGGATAGAGCTAGTTGGCTTAAATTTATACAAGTTATTATTTACAATTTTAAAGTCAGAAAATGCAGCCGGAGCTTCCTGGCAACCTTTATACACTTTATTAAACCACTCATCGTTAGACTGTACATACACTATGTCGACCGGCACTGCGCGCGACAAAACATCAGGTACAACATGCTCTTTGCCCTTTTTATGCCGGATCTCAAAATTAAATGCGGATAAACGAACGCTCCAACGAGCAAGCCTGCCAGTAGGGTTATCCAGATTCAAAAACCATTTTAATGCAGAATGGTCTGTATAAATAATAAATTTTTGTCCGTTATCCAAATAGCACTGCCAGTGCTCCAAAGAAACTATAACACTGAGCAGTTCGCGTTCGGTGATAGAGTAATTCTGCTGTTGCTTTGACAAAGATCGACTAAAGTACGCAATAGGTCTCTCTACGCCATTTTCCTCCTGCGTTAGCATGGCACCGATCCCATAATTGGAAGCATCGGCGTGCACCGAGAAAGTCTTAGTAAAGTCAGGGCAAGTTAGGACCGGACTGGATACCAGAGCTTGCTTAATATTCCTAAATGCAGAGTTAGCCTCTTCGTTCCATTTAAAAGGAGGCGCTTTTTTACCGGTAGATGTGAGCAAGTTTAGAGGCGCAGCCAATGTGCTAAAATTGGGTACAAAACGTCTATACCAACTAGCAGTACCCAAGAATTTCTTTAGTTCGCGTCTAGAAGTAGGTGTTGGAATATCAAGTATGGCTCGAACTTTTTCGGGATCCGTACGTAAACCCTTGTGATCAACAATATAACCGAGGTATCTAAGTTCGCGTCGGAAGAAACACGACTTCTCAAAATTAACTGTTAGTCTAGCGTACTTGAGTTTATCTAATACACGAGATAATAAACTGAGATGGTCGTCAAAGGTATTAGAAATGACAATTATATCGTCCAAGTACCAGAAAACACGATTCTCAAACTCAGGTGTAAATAGTAAGTCCATTAAACGTTGTTGCGTAGCGGGAGCGTTAGTTAAGCCAAAAGGTGTGACCTTAAATCTGTACATGCCACGACCTGGGACATAGAACGCAGTCTTGTCTCTGTCCTCTTCACAAAGTGGTAACTCCCAAAAGGCCTTTGCAATGTCTATACTGGACAAATACTTAGCGTCTCGCAAGTTATCAAGTATTTCATTAATGAATGGTAATTTATACGCGTCTTTTTTAGTCACAGAGTTGAGTTTTCTACTGTCTAGACAAAACCGCCAACTACCGTCTTTTTTAGGCGTAACAAGAACAGGACTCAACCAGGGACTCTCGCACGGCTCTATAATGTCTAAAGCTATCATTTTATCAAACCTCTTCTACCAGTACTTTTTGCTTCTCCGGTGAAAGACGATAGCACCGCTGCCGAATAGGCTCGTGATCACCGGTATCAATGCGGTGCGAGATAAGATGCGTTCTACCAAGCGGAAGAGATTCAGTAGAAGTTTCCCGAAACTGAGATATTACTTTATTTGCCTGAGTCCTTTGAGCATCAGATAATTCTTCAAAAGGAAGAACCTGTTTAGAAGTATCGTTTATAGTAAGAGATGTACAGTTTGAAGGCCGTTTGAGCTCTACATTTTTTAAACAATTAGGCAGCAAATTGAATCTCTTCCAAAAATCGATGCCGAGTATAAAATGAGACGAGATATCGGGAATAACATGTGCGTTAATGAGGAAAGATTTTTTATTAAACTGCACAGGTAATTGTATAAAGCCAATAGAACGAGCAGGCTGTCCATTTGCAGCTCGAACAGAGATTTTATGTGACGTGTTAAGTACAAATCCCTGAGTAAGTAAATGTACATGCGAGTTATTACCTAGAATGGTTATAGAACTACCACTGTCAAGTAAACCACAGAGAGTCAAATTATTTACATTGATATTTACATAAGGACGTTCATCGTCAATTTGGTCGTCAAAGAGGATCAAAGAAGTTTTATAGGACAGCATAAAAAGTCGAACTACGGAGAGCCAGTCCTCCCACTCTTTACGCGAATATTTACAATCATTATTTACAATATTTCCTTGACCCTCAGTTACCAGTTTTTTGGAATAGATTTAGTTTTGTTATTTACAGGTTTATTACAAGTAGGACACTCAGAGCTACGAAAACCGTCCAATCCACATTTGAAACAAATTATTTTACGCGGTTCTTTACACATACGTAGTGAATGACCATTAACTCTGCAGCGCACACAAAATTGCTTATTAGTATTAACAATATTTACACAATGATTATTTACAGGTTTATATACAAAGTCCTCAGTCAAAGTAGAAGGACTGCTGGTAGGAGGTTCCTTAAAGTTTCTAGAGCGGTCTAGGCAAGCTTCGTACTTTTTACATATCACCTTCAAACTCTCTATGGATTGGACGTCAGACTGAGCTACCATAATGTCGTACTCAGGACGGATATTCCTCAATAGAATTTTAAGTTTATCTGCTTCAGGCATAGTATAGGAAAGCTTAGCAAATAAAGCCAACATAATGGCGAAATAAACGACAACCGACTCATCCCTACCCTGAGTGCGGTCCTCGATTTCGCGGAGCAGTTTATAATCGTAATCAAATATATCAAAATCATCAAACAGTTTAGTTTTTAAGCTTTCCCAGTTATGAAAACTATCTTTGTATGCGCGAAACCAATGTAGAGCCCTATCGGTAAAAATCTCGAACGAATGAGCTAGTAAATTTTCTTTTGATAAATTTCTAGACACAGCAAACTCCTCAAGTTTTTGTATAAAATCGCGGGGACAACCAACCCCCGCAAACGTGAATTTACGGAATTCACTGGTCACTCCGCGGTCACACTGCACAATTATCTTAGTGTCCGCGCTAGGACCGGAGTTTGCTGTGGCGCAAGACGTCGAAGATTCGCTCCGAATGCTGTTTTTACTGTCAAAACGAATTTTTAAGGCACTAAATCTGGAAACAAGATCTTTATACGTAGTACGGTATTCCTCATTATCAGAGACATCGATACGCTGAAGGCGTAAATAGATATGAGTCAAAAAAGACTGTATTTTCTGTACAAGCTTTGCGTCACAGGTACTTTCGTATAGAATGATTTTATCCTCAACAAAGGAAAGTGATTTTTCAGTGCCACTACAATCATTGGCAATTGAAAAAGTTGATGTCAAGTCCTCAGCACTAAATTTGTCCAACAAGTGAACAAGCTGCCGCCGCAACTCCGCGACTGTGGGGAGCGGCTCTCCCTGCCTGATGCTCACCTCGTACATGAGCTCATTTTTATTTAACAAATTTACATTCAAAGCCTTAAAATCCATTTCGAAGCCCGGTGTTATGTACAAAAAATAATTATATACTTATTTACACGTACATGAAATGAACATCGATACGTAAGCAAGCATAAGTTCCTAACACAAAATCACAAGAAACAAAGATATACACAAAAACAGAACAAATTGGAAAATTAGGCTATGTACAAAAATATTGTAAAAGTATAAAATTTATAACACAATACGTTTAATGTACACGTAGTATTTACAAGCGCTATGTACATAACCTAATCCAAGTCAAATGTAAGACTCACGTACTGACTGAAACAACCCTTGGGCGCCAATGTAACCGGCTAGCCGGTCGGAGAAATAAAAGGCGTGTGGTTACAAAATAAAAATATAATACAAAAGAAAATATATACAATTATTTCAGTCAGCACTGCTCTTGTAGATAAATTTAAAAAAACACTGGCCTGAGACTTGTAGGATAGGTAGGGAAACAGGGCAGGGTGTTGAGGTAGCCTCGAAGCGTCCAGTCGCGACGGCGATCTGCTCCGAGGCAGCAGAACGGAGAGGAAGTGGAGATGATGATTTGGATTCAGCAGGAAAAAGGAAGGGCTGGAATGAAACACCCTGCTTTACTGCTTGCTTGCAGCACCCATCCAAGCCTCGTTTTAGTGTCGGACCAGCGAAAGAGAGCTAAACGAGACTTGGATTAGGTTTTACAAAATGTACACAAGAAATAAATGTTAGAAGTAGATATAATAATATTTACAATACCTGCAATAGTGGCAGCCCTTATATTACAAGTAGTAGTCAGTGAAATAGCTATCACCGAGTAAATAATTAATATTTTCTTGTAAAGAAAATCAAATTTCGGCTTACGCCTTGCCAAATAGTAGAGCCAATGACAGGAAAAAACAAAAGAGTATCAATAATTTAGAATTTAGATTTTTTTCTTCTGTAAGCGGCCAGTTGCGCACCGCGGAGGTTTGCCATGTTACAACGAATGAATGATTTCTTTCTTTTTTAATTATTTTTAAAAGTCGTTGAACTATATGTTGTTCAGTTTGATGAGTACGACCTATGTTTTAATAATTTGCTCGTATTACAGGAAACACACGGTATATATTTCAGGGATCTCGGAAACGGCTCCAACGATTTCGATGCAATTTGGTATGTAGGTGTTTTCGGAGATGAAAAATTGGTCTAGCTTGGTCTTATATCTGGGAAAACGCTTGTTACCGAAAAGTTAGACAAAAGCGCAGCGTAGGACGTCCACCAACGAAATGGACGGATGACATGGTTAAAGCCGCGGGTTCATAGTGGATGCAGGCCGCTTCCAACTGTAACAACTGGAGGTCTATGAGGGAGGCCTATGTCCAACAGTGGACGTCCTACCGCTGAGATGATGATGATGATGATGACCAACTCAAATGAAATCATAAATATAAAGGTAGGATAAATTAAAAGGTACCCTATGTAAATAAATTGCTGTCAAACTTGCATTTATAGTATTACTAGCTTCTGCCCGCAGCTTCGCCCACGTGGAATTCAGTTACCGCGTGCTGTTCCCTCGGGAACTGTGCATTTTTCTGGGATATAAAGTAGCCTATGTCACTCTCTGGCCCATAAACCATCTCTATTCCAAAAATCACATTGATCCGTCGCTCCGTTTCGACGTGAAAGACGGACAAACATACAAACGTACAAATACACGCACTTTCGGTATGGATTAGTAGGTGACTTATGTATGTAGTATGAAATATTTTTTTGCTGGAGAGTGCTCTGACCTCACAGTGACGTCATAAAGTGTAATATGATGGCAAGTATCGTGGCAACAGGCATCGACTCGTTAGCTCAGTTGGTCAGAGCGCCGATACTCTTGTCCAATTTTAATAGATTTCTTACACATCGGAGGTCGGAGGTTCAAATCCTTCACGAGTTATAACTTTTTATTTTCATTAAATTTTAATTTACTAGCTGCTGCCTGCAGCGCAAACGCACGAATCTCGCGAAAACTATGCAACTTTCCAGGATATAATACTGGTGACATAAAGTATACAAACAAGGTGTTAATTTTATTAAATAACTAAAAAGCTCAGTCATCGCAAGAATATTATTTCGTTCTCAGTTAGTTTCAAATTTACATTATTCCAGAAATATTCATGTGCTTAATTAAGTAGTAATCCTACTTGATTTCTAACTCTTCTGTCGCAATTTGTAATTATCAGTTGCGCTTAGCCGTTTTTAGAAGAAAATAAAATTGACTACAATACAAAGAAGCCAGTATTAAAAACTGTATTAAATAAAGTTTTAGCCAGGTCGCATTATAACAGTCGGGGCTCTCTAATTTAACGCATTAATTGTAATTTGTCACAATGGAATAATTGCCTAAATAAACAATGTATTATCATTATTTTTATCACTGGGTATTTTTGAGCTGGTTGAAGTTTAAGTTATATAGCAGAGTTCTATAATGGACTAACCTAGACTTGCTTTTCCTTATTTGTTTGTATTTCATGTTTTTTAAAGCAGTCGTGTCTGCCCTGACTGGGAATTCAATCTGGGGTTTCAAGCTTCGTAGCCAGGTCTCCAACCACTGGGCTACCCGGTCATCAGTATGTGTAGAAGCAGTCACAAACGTATGCAATAGCAATATTATAAGAAATATTATCTTTCATTCACAAGCTGCATTTCCTCAATTAAGATTGTTTTTGGAGTCTTTTTATATTTTTTATTTCAACTTTCAACAACACACACACACACACAAATACGACATGTACTCTTGGGCTTATATAATAACTATAAATATAATAACTAACAATTATTCATAACTATCTACTATTTTTTTTACCTGTATTGTATGTTAAAATGGTTAGTTGCACTTCAAGTATTTTGATATATTTTTGCTTGTAAATATGTAATTAATTGTCATTTTATGCGTCCTTGGGGTGAAAGCCTGGTGATCTGTAATACAGGTACCCACCTAGTTCAGACTCCAGTCTCTCGCAAAGGATTCTTCATGTTTTGAAACTTGCGTAAACAAACTTTTGTGAAAATGTATCGAATGTAGTCCTTTGTGAGTTGATAAATAAATACATTTTTATTATTTTTTTATTTTTTTAACTCCAAATTTTGTTACTTTTGCGGTCATCCCGTAAAATCTATATCGAAAATACAAACTATGTACAGAAAACAGTAAATAAGAAACAAACAAGCTGGGATATGTGGTGCATAGGAGAAATTTGTGTCTGTACTCCTGTCCAGTGGTGGTGTAGCGGTATAGCACGCAGCACGGAATGCTAATGACCTGGGTTCGATGAGTCAGCCATAGCCGAGCATTTGTTGGAGTCAGGGCCAAACCACTGGATTGAGCTTCACAATCCCAAAATTCTGTCCACAGAACGTCATTCTTACTCAAGAATGGTACGTGAAGCAGTTGAAATAAAAAAAGCATAAGAATTTCAACCGGGACGATGGGTACAAGCTTTCATCTTCGTGGAATCCTGTTATAAATAAGTGTCGGCGTTGGGATGAATGTTCGGAGGGACGATCGGACGTTGTTAGTGTTGTGTGTCGGTGTGATAGAGTGATTAATAAAAGTGACCAAGTGCGGGTAGTTCGTGATACGAGTGCCGGTACTATTAGTGATCAAGTGCGGGTAGTTCGAAGAACTCGCGCTGCTTGGCAGACTTGACACCCCACACTTCAGTCTACTCGTGACCAAGGCAACTGTAACGTTGCCGAAAGGTCGAGGTAAATATTACTTGTGTAAAAATAGCGTGATAAGTCCCGTATATGGTATTTTGACTACTTGAAACTTGATATAGAATCGTTTAGAATCGTTTATTGCGGTTTACTAATGTTTTGGCGAAAATTATTTAGCAAATTATTAACTCCCAAACTATTTATCCCATATTTTTATTTAGGCGAAATTTCATTTCCCAACTCAACATTTCGCACTGATATCATTTCCCAACTAATGATTTGATAAATGATTATTATGCAAATTATTACCTGGGATCAGCTGGGATTTTTTTAAGATGTCATTTGTGTTTTCGTCAAATGCGTTGATTGGCATTCCTTAATTTAGCAAGCAAGCCAATGATTTTTTTCCGTTCTGTTACAAAAAAAAACCTAACATCGAAGGCTAAAGCGGAAGCTACGCTACGCTTCGCTCCCGCCTTAGCCTTCTGAACCTAACCTATCCAAGTCGCTTCTGCCTAGTCTCGTATTGCTCGCTCGCTTCGCTCGCTCACCGCCACATAATTTAACCAAATATTATTTGACTATTTGTTATTTGCCTTAGCCAATCATTTGCTACATAATTGTTTGCCAATTAAAAGTGCGATGAAGTCAATTTTGCAATATAAAAATGTTGCGAAATAAGAAATATGCGAAGCAAAGTTATGCCAAGGATTGGTTTGCCAATGAAACTTCGGCAAAAGATTGGTTGCTAAGTGAAATTTGGCGAAAAATATTTTGCCGAAAAGACAGTACACCGTTTATTGCAAGTCACATTACAATTTAAAGGTGGAAATATAATAAATAATAATTAAGTAGTAGGTACACGTGTGACACCCTGCAAGGGCCCATCAACATAACTATCCTAGGACTAGGGCTTCATTTATTATTATACAAATTCTAAACGCTCGTTTAAGCATTTCGTATAACACTAGCTAAATTATTCCGTTTAACTTCACTTGCCCGAATTTCACTTGCCATACCAACGTTTGCTATAAAATATATAGAACCGTGCTGTTTTCAGGATTATTTAAATATCATCATATAAAATGCAGTAGGTTAGGTTAGGTTAGTTTTATATCAACTCATCAGAAATAAATTAATTTATGGCAAATGAAAATTCTTTTAGTCGAAATATGATTTTTATCCCTAAACCGAACCCGACATTTGCGTCAGACACTAAAAAACTAGAATATCATGATGATGACATCAAATTATCGATATTTAGATTAAAGTAAAAGTTTTCAAACTTAAGGTTACCTACACACCTACGGTGGCATGGCATTTCACTTGTCCTTATTGGTGGTATAAAGCTGACCAGCCCTCCTTTAAGTTAGAATTATTTTTGGAAAAAAAGTCTGACTCGTGAAGGATTTGAACCTCCGCCCTCCGATGTTCAAGTGTTTAGTTTATATCGGCGCTCTCACCTACTGAGCTAACGAGTCGCTGCTGGAAACCACGAAAATCGGCGTGATATCACGCTTTCTGACGTCATCGTGACGTCAGTTCACTCGCAAACATTCGATATTTGCCAAGGTATTCTGGCTGCGTGAAATTTTCAGGGAGTTGGATACTATTCTAATGTATCAGTAAGTTCACATTTCAATCCTATAATATAGTCCCCGTAGAGCGAAAAGTCATCAAGTCGTATTTTGCTGTTTTGAGATACGGAGGTTTAAAGTAGCGAAAATTTAAAATAATCTAACGTTTTAATGGAATGAGATATCTATCATACGAGTAATTGTGGTCTCATTGCAATGATATAATGTCACGGTATGAGCTCCAACTGCCAAATCCAAACAAAAAGCTTAATTTTCCAAGTTATTAGCGATAATTACTTTTATCTCTTTAATTACGAACCTAGATGTCAGTTAGTGATTTATTGCTTAGAGTTAGTGACTATTCGCGTGATGTTTAAAGCTGTTATTGCCATAATTTAATAATCGAAAACTCAACAAAAATACTTAGTTAATTTTGGCTTTCGTTTTTTGTAACAAATTTTGCAATCGTTAGGTAACTAAGTTGTTTTAGTGAACTTTTGGGAATCAAATAGTGCTCGGTGATAGAAATAACTGGATATGGCACAAAATAACTAAAATGACTTAAACTAACCACTTGGCCGACATTTTTTCGATATAAATTCATTAAGTAATTTAGTTAAGGAGCATAAACAACAAATTAATGATTTTACTAACTATTTAAAATGGGATCTATGGCTCCCCTATTGACATATCAATAAGACTGAAATTTGTAGAAAAAAATGCAATATCGATGGCATTAAAAAGTAAATTTCGAGATTTTATGACTTGGTGACCTTTCGCTTTACGGGGACGATATTTATAATCTATAGGGATGTACAGTCACCAGCATTAATATCTGCCACAGCGGAGCGTGCAAAAATATCTGACACGTCCTTCCGGCCCTAGAATGTATGTATGTATGTATGTAAATACTTTATTGTACATAAAACACAAAAAGAAAACAACAAAACAAGAGTACAAAGGCGAACTTATCCCTAAAAGGGATCTTTTCAAGCTAACCTAAAAATAGAGTTGTATCAGATATTTATGCACGCTTGTTGTGTCAGATATTGGTGCTGGTGACTGTACGTTTAGAGTCAGGGTCTTCACATCTACAAGGTGTTAATTATTAAATCGAATACCTCGGGCACCTCAACTGTCTTTTTAGGGTTCCGTAGCCAATTGGCAAAAACGGAACCCTTATAGTTTTGTCCTGTCCGTCCGTAGTCATAGGCATTTTAATCATAGTTGTGCAATGTGTCAGGATTTACTTCATATCAGCCATTGACTAGTAAACATATAGCCAAGTCATTCCGAAGCCACATGAAAGCTTTCGAGCTTTAAGTCTCTACATTTTTAACTCCCGACCCGACGCAAAAAGAGGGGTGTTATACCGCTATGTGTGTCTGTCTGTGGCACTGCAATGTAGCTCTAAAGATGGCTGCATAAATACAGAGATGTTACATTTCTTCGTGTTGCACTATGTTTTGCCAGTTGGCGTACAAAAATATTGGCTATTAAGCCAGATATCAACCTATTATACTTATATTCTAACATTACATTAGATAGATATAAAAGAAAAAAAAACAAGTCAAATTAGACAGAAATAATTACAAACAATTTAGGTCATCATTTAAATAATTGAGAACAGAATAATAGCATTTATTCATAAGGGTGATATGTGTGCCCAGACACAAGACTGTCGCTTTCAGGGGGTGTTTCAGATACCAATCCAGCAGCACTTAGTGAAGTGCTGGAACAATATCCCCCCACCACTCCGAAACATTGAGTCGAAATCAAACTTTCGTATTAAGCTCAGATTGCACTTATTGTCTCTCCAGAGACTCTTATCTTGAAGTTTTCTGAACCCCCTCACCTCACACCTCACACTTTATTCTGTCATAATAATAATAATAAATACTTAGGTTATTCCAAGGTTCATAAATTTTGCTACTTTAGGATCCCACTGAATATTAAAACTCATTTGATGACGAGATTGCGCTGAGTTTATCACGTTGGTCGGCGTCCTTACTCGGTATGGGTACCTACTGGCAGAATACCAGCGCTGCGGCTTACCGCAGCACAATGCTGCGCCAGCGCCTGTTCTTCTCATTTATGTGTCTGATCTGTTTAATTGTTACTTAATTTATGTTTTTATTTGCTATCGTAATTACCTTGTTTCGGGCATAATTTTAAGTGCTGAATTGTTAGTTTTATTCCTCTTTAGTTACTAAGCCATGTCTTTGTTTTGAAGAATAAAGATTATAATCTATCTATCTATCTATAAGCAGGGTTAATAATTCTAATAATCTTGTAATAAAATTTAAACTTTTTACGTCTAGAAACGTAATGGATACAAGAATTTAATTAAAAACCGGTATTTAAGTGCATTTTCTTTTTCTTTTTAATGCACCAGCAAGTAATTAGTTTTGCATACATTCACCGATCTTTAGAGCAGTTGAATAACCGACGCAAGCGCAGCTGCCGACAAAAGTCAGTATTATTTTACTTGCGAAAAACATGTATGACTCATCCCTTGTTTATAACGTAGTCTCTATAGCGACACCAGTTGCATTATGATTGTGCAATCGGTATAGCGAAATTAATTCACTGGGTACTTTACAACCACACGTACAATTTTACTACGTGTATGCGACACATTAACATTTTCATGCAGTTACCGCTTTCATGTCACACCTTTAAGGACCATGCTTAATATTGTAGGTATATATAAATATAATATAACATGTTTCTGACAAAAAAAATCTTTACCGTTAATCATTCATTCATAAAGTTCTCAAAATGGCGTCCGCGGACCAGGAGATGGGCTGTGGGTAGGCCTGCAACAAGATGGAGCGACGACCTGGTTAAGATCGCGGGATCGCTGAGGACGCGGAAAGCACAAGACCGGTCTGAGTGGAGAGCCTTGGGGGAGGACTATGTCCAGCAGTGGACGTCTTTCGGCTGACATGATGATGAATTGCCAATTAAAATGAATAAATAAATATATTACAGTCACGTTCACTGCAAGCTTAGAAAAAAGAACAGCAGAGTAAAGAATCGACTAACCAGTTCGTGACCCACTATAAAAATGGCCAAAGAAAAATTCATATCGTATTGTGTGATATTTATATTGCTTGAGAAGGAAACTTGCAGGTGGTAGGACCTTGTGCAAGGTCCGCCCGGATTGCTACCACCATCTTGCTCGCTAATCCTGCCGTGAAGCAGCAGTGCTTGCACTGTTGTGTTTCGGCATGGAGAGTAAGACAGCCGGTGAAATTACTTGCACTTGAGGTATCCCATCTTAGGCCTCTAGGTTGGCAATGCATCTGCAATACCCCTGATGTTGCAGATGTTTATGGACGGTGGTGATCTCTTACCATCAGGAGACCCACTTTATCGTTTGCCACACAGTCGAATAAAAAAAATATATAATATAAAAGTTCTTAGGTAGTTGAATAATCTATTTCGTTCTATAAATTTTCGATATTTATAACGAATTCTTCGAATAATATTGAGCTCTGCTAATCATATCATAATATTGAGGCTGATCCCGGCTGCTGAAATTCCATCACTGTACCACTCGGCATAAAAGTAGCTTCCATCAACATCATCTTGATGGGTGGCGGTTTAGTTTAAGCGTTTCTTTTTACCTCGCACATCTAATCTATGGAACAGTTTGGCGGCCGAGGTTTTTCCAACTCACTACGCTATGGTTGCCTTCAAAAAGCGAGTGTTGCATTACTTGCAAGGCCGGCAACGCATCTGCAGTCCTAATGGACATCAGGTGAACGGTCTGCTCGTTTGTCTGCTATTACAAAAAGTCTAACTCGTGAAGGATTCGAACCTCCGACCTCCGATGTGTTTAGTTTAAATCTGAATTATCGGCGCTCTGCCACTGAGCTAACGAGTCGCTGTGAAGTAACGCGAAATCGAACATCATATCACACTTTATGACGGTACTATTACGTTAGAGCACTCGTCGACTAACAAATACTTTCAAAGCCGCGAGAAAGTTTTCGAGCCTTCAAGCATACACTATGTATTAAAATAAATTCGAAATATTTCAACAGATACTAGAGTTTATAATAATAATAATCTAAAATAAAACAAAATCGGTGCTTATAGTGCACGGCATTAAAGGCCTGATTTCTCATTAAATCATAAATCAGTAAGTCAAACACACCCAATGATAATAGAAAATGGAATAAGTAAATTGTCACAAATCTCCCTCAAAGTTTTATAATGACAATAATTTTAAATTTCTTTTTCTCTGCATGAAATTTGCATTTATAGTTTTTAGATAAGCTTACAATTTAAGACGATTTCGAGGTTTTTAATTAATTTCCTACTTCAAAATATAAGTGACGTATATTTATTTATAATTTGAGACTTTAAATTTCAAAAAGTGTAACTCGTGAAGGGTTTGAACCTCCGACCTCCGATGCGTTTAGCTAAATTTGAATTATCGGCGCTCTACCACTGAGCTAACGAGTCGACGTACACTACTGCGAAATTTGCTATTGTATTACACTCTATGATGTAAAAACATGGCGTCACCATGACGTTGGAGAACTCTTCGGCTAATTTAGATTTTCACTCAGTACAAAATTTCGTTAATTTTTCTAAAACGACGAGAAAGCTTTCGACCTGTTAAATTATTAACTTTTTTCAGAAGTACTACTACTCTTATTGTTATAAATTTCCTTTTACACACACACACACACACACACACACACACACACACACACACACACACACACACACACACACACACACACACACACACACACACACACACACACACACACAAACACACACACATACACACACAAACATCACGCCTGTATTCCCAAATGGGGCAGGCAGAGCACGCGAAACGTTACCGCTTCGAAGCCACTTTTAGCAACTTTAGGTTTTAAGTTTGACAAAAACGCATGAAGTTTATTTCATATTAGTATTAAGTTGAAAATTAATTTTAGATCTGGAAATACAAGTGACGTCTGTGGGTTTATTCTGGAGTCGAGATTTAGATCAACCATACAAAATAAGTAAATATATGCAAGTCGTTTGAAATATCATCTCTGCCACAATGAAAGGCACAATCCTCCTCTCCTTATGAAAAGGACCTGGGCCTTGGGCAAATTTCAGATGTAACTTCGCACATTATTTGCGGTAAACTTGAAAGGTGAAGAACAAGAACTTCTGCTTGAGAAGCCATTTTTCTAGGCTACTGCTGCATTTTTTGACTTCGTTTAAAAAAACATTTACAGCATTTATTTATAAAAAATAATTCGATCAATTTCACACTACAAAAAAGCTAAAATTAAAAGAGCACCTCTCATTAAAAACTGCTACAAAACGCAAGCTTATTAATAACAGAGCAGTTAGGGTTAGTTCTGATCCCGTCTTTAGAATCACTCTTTTTTCAAGACCTTAACTTTTGAATAAAAAAAAGGTTAACTCGTGAAGGATTCGAACCTCCGACCTCCGATGCGTTTGTAGGGTAAAGTATGAAATTCGGCGCTCTAACCACTGAGCTAACGAGTCGTTGAGGACTCCTGCGATAATTGCCATCATATTTGCAGACGTTATGACGCTACACTGTGACGTTGGAACACACCCCTCTGCTAAATGTTTTTTTTAAGTATTAAATTTGATAAGTTAATTAAAAATATCGAGAAATCTTTCAAGCTCTCAAACATTTTGAAGCTGTTAAACTTAAATAACCATTAGCTTATATACAAATTGAGTATATTTGTTATAGTTTCGTGTCTGGTGTCTGGTTAGAATTACACCTCTCTCGTAAGAGGCAACAATGGATATAAATTTGAATTATCGGCGCTCTACCACTGAGCTAACGAGTCGACGTAAACTACTGCAAAATATAATAGCAGTATTGCATTTTTTGTCGAGTAATCATATTTTTTTTTTTACTTAGAAACTCAAGTACAGTTTTTCCCAAACCGCGGGCGGGAAAGCTTTCGAGCCGTTAAGATGGAAACCAATAAAATGGTATTCTTGGTCACTATAGTCCATTCAGGATATTATTGGACTCTAGAAGGTCACAAAAGGAGGAGTTCTAAACATTTTTTGTCGTAATAATGATGATGAATAAAAGAAGTAATAAGACGAAGTCATAATTTTCTTTACTGTGTAAACTTGAAAAATAATAAGTACAATATTAATACGTAATTTGCTACATAATTTTAATTTGATTTATATTTATATATACATAATTTAATACTTAACTGTGTTTAGTAGACTCATCAGCTCTCATTCCCTGTTTAAAAATATTCTACTCGTAGTTTCTGCAAATTTGGTGCAGTACTTTAGTTGTGAAAAGTTAACTATTCGTATATGATTAAAGGTCATCTCATTTTGATCCAAACTGGCGATTAAAAACTATAAATAATGAACAGAATATTTCTTTAAACAAAATAGGAAAAGTTTTTTTTATTGTTTTCAAATTATGATATGACAAATAGCAAAGTTAATCTGACTATTACGTTATAATTGCGAAAGTTTGTAAGTCTGTATGTTTGTTTGCTACCTACCACTTCACGTCTTAACCGCTGATCCGATTTAGGTGAAATTCGGTATACAGATAGTACAAGTCCCGGGGAAGGACATAGAATAGTTTTTATCCCGGAAAATTCCATAGTTCCCGCGGGCAACAGTTAGTTAATGAAAAATTGAAACTAATATTGACATCTTCGATATTTTAATTAGAATTAAGTTTAGACTATTTACTAAAAAAATGCAATTTATTAAATGACTTCTTAAAGCGTGCATTATAAAGAGCCTATTTTCCTTGTGTTCGTTCCTATATTGAACAGACTGTAGTAGTTTATAAATTTTTAGCCGAAGAGTGCTCTCACGTCATGGTGACGTCACAAAATGCAATATGATGGCGAGTATCGTGCCAACATGCATCGACTCGTTAGCTCAGTTGGTCAGAGCGCCGATAGTATGTCAAGTGATGTATAACGCATCGGAGGTCGGAGGTTCAAATCCTTCACGAGTTAAAACTTTTTTTTATTACAGTATAATTTACTAGCTGCCATTTTTGCTAGTCCAGCCATTTAAGTGTATCCTTAAGGACTAACAAACGAGAATTCCCCTGGAAGTTCTCAAAAATGACGTTACAATGACAGCAGCCGTGCAAAATTTTACGACGCTAAGTCCAGCGGTTGTGATTTCAAGATATTATATCCGTATTCCGTGGAAACATTGAGATAAAAAAAAGCCTATCTATAATTGCAGATGTGCAGCTAAATACATTCGATATTTTATCCAAATCCGTGTAGCCGTATTAGCATGAAAGATTAACAAACGTACGTTTAGTGTAAAGGAGTATCGAACGTGCAAACACACCATGCTCGCTAATTTTCGTATTTATAGTATTTGTATGAAGGTAAAATGACATGTAGACAACTAAATCTTTAAAATAAAATATTGTTTAGGTACTTTACATCCCGATCTTCACGAAAAAAGAGAACTGAAATTTTTCAAGGTTGCTTTTATATGACAACATTTTTAATATTGCAAAATCCTGGGATAACAATATAAGTAGGTACATTTACGTACGTATATGTAACATACATTATGATAAGACATAAAAAATAAAAAATAACACTGTTTATAAACAAACCATTCTTCGTGACGTTAATTTATGATTTCGCGATCAGACATGTATAAGAAAACTACGTGTGCGCGTAACATTAATAATTTTCATGCAGAGCTCACCCACCAACCGCTTCAAGTCACGCATTGAAAGACTTCATGGAATGATCATAACTAATTATGATTGGTTTTTTGGAGTCTTTTTGTATTTTTTATTTCAACTCCAAATTTGTTACTTTTACGGGTATCCCGTGAAACCATATCGAAAATACAAACTGAGACATGGATGCATGGTTATAGCACGCAGCACGGATTGCTGAGGACCTGGGTTCGATTCCCAGCGCTGGTCTCTTTTTCTGGTTTTTCTGTGCATCCATGTCACAGTTTATATTTTCGATATAACTAATTATGCCATATTTGAAAAATACACTATTTTACCTTGTGGTTCATTGTTGATAACAAAGTAAATGCGTATCATCCCAGTCTATATACCTCCTCCTGCCTTGTACAGTCGAGGTCAAAGATATATTTACAATTGAGAGTTCCAAAAATATCTTTACATTTAAATAATTTTACACACAGTACGACAAATACTTGCTACGAAGCATGTGACAGTTTCATCTTTTCACTCTTAAGAACAACGTGCCGGATTAATTATGAAACTTTGTACATTGGGATTATACGCATCTAGGTCTTAACGTGTATTCTGGTGCCCGAAATAATACAAAAAAAATAGTAGAGAGTTGAAATTTAAAACGGAAAACTAATACTGAAACTAATATTATACCTAATGCATCCTATTTGTTTAACCACCTTTTCGAAATAGGATAGGTCACATAGGTAAAGTCAATTAATTTGATTTCTGAGCCACTAAGGAACCTTCTCATAGTAAATATTTTTTCTCAAACATGACATGAAATATTGAGGTTGTGTTACAAATAATAGGCTGAGAAGTATCGCGCTGCCGGCGCTGCGACTCGCCTGCCTGCGCGCGGTCACTCTAGTGGCCTGCAAAGAGATTTCATACAATTTTGCAGGCCGCTGGCCGGCAATGCGACCGTCTTTTGTTTCAACGCGCGCCCTGCGACACGCACGCGGCGCACGCCCAGCAACACCGCCCGCAGCCGCCCGCCGCCCGCCAGCAGCCAGCGCGACACGCGCGTACACAACAGGGCGACCAGACTAGCGTCCCGCCAGCTTCATTTCTTATTTTTTTTTTGTTTTATTTCATGTAATGTTTGAGAAAAGCACTATACAAGCCTCGGCCGAAACCTGGGGTTGCCGGCCTCGCATCCCTATCCGTCTATATCTGCTTGGCCGGCAACCCCCTACTTCCCGGCCTCTACAGTAATGTACTATATTTGTCTATAACAATGTTCATCGAATGAGTTGTGGTACTACTTCGGTGGTTTACTAATGTTTTGGCGAAAATTATTTAGCAAATTATTAACTCCCAAACTATTTAACCCATATTTTTATTTAGGCGAAATTTCATTTCCCAACTCGACATTTCGCACTGATATCATTTCCCAACTAATGATTTGATAAATGATTATTATGCAAATTATTACCTGGGACATTTGTGTTTTCGTCAAATGCTTTGATTGGCATTCCTTAATTTAGCAAGCAAACAAGCAAGCAAGCCAATGTTTTTTTTCCGTTCTGTTACAAAAAAAACCTAACATCGAAGGCTAAAGCGGAAGCTACGCTACGCTTCGCTCCCGCCTTAGCCTTCTAAACCTAACCTATCCAAGTCGCTTCTGCCTAGTCTCGTCTTGCTCGCTCGCTTCGCTCGCTCACCGCCACATAATTTACCATTTATTCATTTTATTATATATCATGACTGATACACATAAGGTAGTTATATATAACTACCTTATGCAATGCAGTTATATATAACTACCTTATGTGTAAAAATTGGCCAAATGTTATTTGACTATTTGTTATTTGCCTTAGCCAATCATTTGCTACATAATTGTTTGCCACATAAAAGTGTGATGTAGTAAAATTTTGCAATATAAAAATGTTGCGTAATAAGAAAAATGCGAAGCAAAGTTATGCCAAGGATTGGTTTGCCAAATGAAACTTCGGCGAAAGGTTGGTTGCTAAGTGAAATTTGGCGAAAAATATTTCGCCGAAAAGGCAGTACACCCTACTTCGGTACATATTCGGTACATCAGCTTTATGTCTTAAAAAATCACAAAACAGACAGTGGGGTTGCCAGGGAGCATGACGAAATTATGGAACAGAGTGAAGAGATAAAACTGTCACATGCTTCGTAGCAAGTATTTGTCGTACTGTGTGTAAACTGACTCTTTAATATTTTTTGTACATATTATGTGACATTACTAATTTATTAAGAAATATTAAGAAAATACAAAATATCCATAGGACTAAAACTACTATTAAATTTAAAATAACTAAAACTAAAACTTTAATTAAAAAAGAGAGGTGGGCCTCTTGGCATGGTGCCCATCACGCAGGCAGCATTCCCGCGTTGAACTGCGATTGAGATTCTTTGCGCGAGAAAGCTGCCGGCGCGAGGGTTGCCTGTTGCCTCCCTTAACCTATTGCTGAGCTCCCTGTGTAGCTCCAGCGCACCCTTACCCCAAGGACCTAGTCTCGACGCCAAAAGCAAAGAAAAAAACTTATTTAAATGTAAAGATATTTTTAGAACTCTCAGTTGTAAATATATCTTTGACTTCGTCTGTACATAATGTTGTCGCGAAATCTCGCACATCTCCGGTTGAACCGAAGCCGAATCCTAAAATGGCCATTAGTTTTCTTACATCACAATCGCAACCGTTTCGCGGCAGAAATAAGTCAGTGTGATTTATAAAGGACGCCTCCTCCGAGGATATCTCCTCGGGCCGCGGGTCAAATTTAATCGAAACCTGAATGACGCGGGTTGCCTCGCACCACACAGATCTCTAACAGTTCTTTAATGTGATGTTTGTCAATTTTCTCCTTAATGAACTCAAAGAATTTCCTTGCTCACCCGCGCCCTTACGATAGCTAAGCTTATGCAAAATATGCGTGTTCATGCAGTTCCTCCACCTCCACACTGTAAGAACACACACAAATCACACAAACCCATCTATCACCACCACCACACTACACTGACGCGTTTCGAACTCAACCAGAGCTCATCTTCAGAGTGACACAACCGTACACCATGCTACCAGTTGTTAGACTAATGAACCACAACCACCGTTTTAATTTGTCACCGTAACTCCCCAAGTACCCACATATATTTTATGAAACAAAACAAAACTACCCACAAATTATTAATAAATTTAATTTCATTTAATGGACGTATATAGGCTGGGATGACCATGCTTGTAAATAAATATTAAAGATAAGTCTGCGTTTATTTTTGCTGTTTTATCTTCAACTCAACTGAGTCATCCTGATATCGAGGGTATGACGTACTAGGTGAACCCTCGCCGTAAAACTCCAGTTTTAGAGCAATTCCCAACAGACTCGTTGGCTCAGTGGTCAGAGCGCCGATATCCTATTGCAAACACATCGGAGGTCGGAGGTTCAAATCCTTCACGAGTTAGACTTTTTTTCACAAAAATATCAAGTTGAATAAACAAGCTGTTATCATTCTTTGGCCTGCGAAGAGTTCACATATCACGGACCTCCAGGAAAAAATATTTTTCGGGTATTGGATTTGGTTTTCTCACACAATACACCGATACACTGATTGCTATGAAAAAAGAATGGCAATCGGTATAGTAGTTAAGGCGTGAAAGCGGAACAAACAAACACACATTTCCATTTATAATTCTAGTAAAGATATACGACACTATATTTTGAGATAGACGGTAATTTTTACCACAATACTAATTAAACGGTCTTGGTCCATGGGAAAAAAATTACCTATTGCCAACAAATTGTCACTGAAGTACATATTTCTATTTTAGCTTAACGCATTCACTGTCACCGACGCACATATGCGTTATCGGAACTTCGGTGCCGCTGTCAATTATTCATACATTTTGAACGCACACGTGCGTCGGTGGCACCAGTGGAAGTCAGGTGGCAGTGAAAGCGTTAAGTATTAAA
Source organism: Choristoneura fumiferana (assembly GCF_025370935.1). Taxonomy (NCBI): domain Eukaryota; kingdom Metazoa; phylum Arthropoda; class Insecta; order Lepidoptera; family Tortricidae; genus Choristoneura; species Choristoneura fumiferana. The sequence goes on from NC_133500.1 coordinate 12,007,159, forward strand.
GTACCTACATTTCCTTTCATGCTCCAAAAGTATTTAACTGTTACGGAAAACTTGGCAAATTTTGTTTATTTTGTTTATCTGAGGAGTGTTCCAACGTCATAGCACGTGTGATATGATGGCAATAATCGCGGTAGTCTGCATTGACTCATTGGCTCAGTGGTCAGAGCCCCGATATCCAACTGCCTCCGTCCATCTCATTGGTGGACGTCCTACTCTGCGCTTGCCGATCCGCGGTCTCCGTTTGTGATCTTTTCGGCCCCAACAGTCACGATATATGGCCTGCCCATGGCCTTCAACACAACACTTTATTATTGACATACTGTCTTACTTCTTTGTACCGTTATCACGCCCTCTAAACGCTATACAACAGTGTAGACATGCTGCCGAGGGATTTCATAGAATCTTCAGGGGCGGATAAGATAAAATATAACACATTTTATTTGATTGTCGACATTTCCATATAAAAGTACGTGTTTCAAAATTACAAAAGTCACATTTATTCATCATCATCAGCCGGAAGACGTTCACTGTTGATTAAAGGATCCCTTTACGCTTGAAAAACATAACCCTAAGTCGAATAAAAAACAGTAACATACATACATGTATAACACACAACATGCACGTTTGTATTTAATGTTAAGGATTTAGATGAGAAAAGAGTGTTAGAGTGCTAATTTTTTCTGCCAGCAAACTGTTATGCAGTTTGGCAGATAATTATTTATTTAAAAGTGTATTCTGTTTATTTGAGAAAAAAAAAGAATAATGGGCGATTGTCAAGTAATGGGCGATATTACAACCATCTCATTTTTATAGTCACATGTTTTACGAATTGGCTGTAGATTTTGTGTTATTTGTTCAAGTTCCTGTATTTCTACCAGATGACTAAAAAATTTTATCAGAATATTCGGCCATTTTAAAAGAAAAGTGTCCAGCAAAATGAGACGGTTGAAATACTCGAATGATCGCCCAACATTACCTTAATCTCTCGGGAGACGTATTTGATAAAATTACGCAACTTATCGGTTCGACCCACGATAATAAGTTAGAAACGGTTTTAGTTTCATAAAAGTTAATGTTAAACTATGTCTAAGTTACATTTCAGTAAAGCCAAAAGCGATAACTTATAGGACTATAACAAGTTCTATAATCAAAATAAAGTAACCTAGCCATTTTTAATTAAATGCGACTAACTTTAAAAACTAGTTCCATTTAACTGCCGGAATTCTTTTCAGGGACGCACAAATCACCCCTACTTAAGTGGCACCCTCCCCCCTCCCGGGTTGCTATTTTAATTTCCTTCAGACAACTCATTCGATGGATTCCATTCTCATTTATTGTTACAGTAAAGCGTACCACAGCACCACTACTATTTTATCGACACTTTTCCCAACATTGTGTGCTCACCCCTATTTTAACCCCTAATTAAAAAACAACCCTAATTGGTTTGAATACAGCTCAAACTTTTTCCTAAATATAGTGTTTCATACGTCGTTTTAAAACAAGTTTGTATTGAGGAAAACAAGTGCTATACGAACGGAAATACAGAACATTTGGAACTTTAAGAAAATGCTGATAAGATCGAATTCGGTTTGTCATTTGTAACACGTTTGAAGAGAGTCAGTTAAAGCAGTATTGCGGGCTTGGGGATGAAGCAGGGGCGTCTTGGTCCTTAGTAGGGGTGAAACAGGGTTGAATTTCGAGCCCTTGTTGGGGAGAAACAGGGTGTTTTTTTGCCTTGTGTTTATGACAGTCGGTCAAAAGGCTAAGAGACATTGTAACTGTTCTGGATTCCGTGTCATAAAAGGTTTTGTTGAAAGTTGTGGGACTGAAGTATTTCTATAGTGCGAGAGAATGTTGGGTTTGGGAGACATTGTACGTCGATGCAATGTATGACTGCTGGTGCTCAGGTGACTCTGTTGCCAAGATATAAAAAGTGAAATTAACGATGAATTTAAATGTAGCTTTCAAAGCTTCATAGTTGATAAAACTGTTGCAGATTATGTTTAATACTATATTCACTATATTGAAAAATTCAAGAGTATTTCCATCACTGTAATTTATAAAAGTTAACTTGGCTTTTAAACTCTAGGTACTCGTCGCCACTTTTAAGTCGGTGTGCAGGAGACAAGCAAACAACCGGTAGCTGGCAATGCACTATTTATTGCATCTGTTGTACGAGTTGTGGTGGGCGCAGCCACACACACATAGATACGTTATTATGTTTAAACTGAATACTTACCTCTGAACGAGAAAATTCTTGAACTATTTTGAAGATTTTAGAAACTATTCTTTCGGTTTAGATAAACGCTGTGTGATAGTTTTCATAGCCGATGAATTGAATTATCTTGGTGTTATCTCTGAGAAAACGCGTATTTTCGAATTTAAGCCCCAGCGAAGCTCTCTTCTCTCTTCTCCGGGAGACGAGCTGTCGGTAGGCCTCCAACAAGATGGAGCGACGCCCTGGTTAAGATCGCGGGATCGCGGTGGATGCGGAAAGCACAAGACCGGTCTGAGTGGAGAGCCTTGGGGGAGGCCTATGTCCAGCAGTGGACGTCTTTCGGCTGACATGATGATGATGATGATGAAGCTCTCTTACATACTGCCTAGTCTAGTAAAACGACCTATGATGAGAATCTCGCAATAAAAGGTCAAGACCCATCGAATTAGTGTCAAATAAATGTTTCTCTTCCATTATTCCGAACTATTCTCCAACTTCAATAGTTGTTCGTGCAAGTTAGCCCTGCTAAGCCGGAAGGGATCTCCAAGATGGCGGCAGATTACAACTCGAAGCAATATTTCTCAGCGTTGAAAGCCCCGAGTTTTATCCAAATTGTTTCATCTATTGGACCCGGAGTTTAGGGTTACGTTTGCTTGGAAATCGGGAATTTATCATTTTTATTGATCTTCGTGGCGAGTTTGAAGTGGGGAAGGTTATATTGATGTATGAAGGATGAGGGTTGTAGTTAAAGAAATATCATAAAGGTATGGATGACTCAAAGAAGTACTATTTACTTTCAGATCAATCCAGTAAGAATTTGAAAAATAAAACTTGCCAAGTCGCACAATTCAGAAGCAAGCAGTAAGTCGTGCAGCGCCCGCCTGATTCCAAAAATAGTGTGTGTAATTAAAAAAAGAAATGTTTTTCGTGTGACTGAACATCATCATCATCCCAGCCTATATACGTCCCACTGCTGGGCACAGGCCTCCTCTCAGAACAAGAGGGCTTGGGCCATAGTTCCCACGCGGGCCCAGTGCGGATTGGGAACTTCACACGCACCATTGAATTGCTTCGCAGGTTTGTGCAGGTTTCCTCACGATGTTTGATGTCATACAGATAGGGGATTGAACATAATAATTTAAAAATGGTGCTATACTTAAGCTATAGTGAATATTGTAAAATACAATTAAAGGTAAACCAAAAATATATGACTACTGTCAAGAGGGCGCTATTGTTCTTATTTATATGGCAATAGTTCAGTATAGTCGGAACAATGACATCTTGACTTGTCTACAACGTCTACCTGTTAGCTCTGATCAAGCTCTGATGTCAATTTGGAAAGGTTTTGTGGTAAAATAGTTTCAATCCCCAAGGGTTTTTTTTTTTGTAGTTTATTATAATCATTATTTACAATGATCCGTTGTTGACTACTAATCGTTTTGGGCATTTTTTGTTATTGTTCAAAGAAACCACCACAGTGACACTGACGCGTAGTGATTACTTGCTCAGTGCACTGAAATCATTAAAATTATTGCCAGTGTAAGAAATTAGTTCCAATGAAATTCCACAACATGGCGAATAGTCATATAGTCCTGGTCAGGCTTTAGAAAACGAAATATAGGCTAAACTTTTATTAAATAACACACATTAAAACAAATTAGTGAATGTAGGTAAAATTGAAATAAAAACTATCCTAAAAATAACTAAGTTAAAAAATATATAATATGTATACATTACAAGTAAAACATTTTAACCAACTTGAGCTAAACTAAAATTACAAAGTAAAAATGTCGTCGAGATTTTTTTGAGTTAGTGTGTGATATTGGTATAGTACCTGAGCGTTATCTATCTCGTTTAAGTTAAGTGAACTTTGAGACGATCTGTGAGGTCTTGTAATTGACTCTGTGTCACTATTTTCATAATAATATTGTTTTTTAAGCTATATTGGTTAATTAATTAATTAAGATTGGTTTTTGGAGTCATTTTGCATTTTTTATTTCAAATCCTAATTTGTTACTTTTACGGTCATCCCCTGAAATCCAACGAAAATACAAACTGAAAGATCTGATTTGATTGCTTAATAGCGACATCTCTTGTCCGGCTGAGCGGCTAGTTCCGAAGGAGTGCTGACGTCTCTCGATGAGAGCTAAAACACAGATGTCGCTAGTGTCGCTGCTTAAGTGGCTAAGAAAGAAAAAAGCAGGCTGAAATGTGCGGTGCATGGGAGAAATTTGTGTCTAGACTCCTGTCCAGTGGTGGTGTAGGGTTATAGCACGCAGCACAGAATGCTGAGGATCTGGGTTCGATTCCCAGCGCTGGTCTGTTTTTTTGTTTTTTTTTGTGTGCATCCATGTTTCAGTTTCTATTTTTTTAATTAATTACTAAATTAAAATATTAAATATTATCCTATTTATTTAACTACTACTGTGTCAAGAGCGTGGCAACTTAGAGCAGGCTAGAGCTGTGATCTAAAGAGCTTTAAAAGAACTTAGTTTGAAGTTAGATCTCACTTCTAATACTAACGGAATCGTTTACAAAGTATAAGAAAATCGGAGCAACGGAGTTTCATTGGTAAAACGAAAATACTAAGAAATAGAATTCTTTATAAAATTCTTTGTCCCAAAATGATTTTATTAATGCAACATGACACAACACAAATACTATTCACTCAATTAAATGTGTTCAGATAAAACCATATTTAAAATTTAATTATACCGATAAAACAAAAGTGGCGCCAATACATTGGCGTTAATTATCACGCTGGAAATGATAACTGATTACATTTTACTATTCTGCAGTGATGCAACTACTACCTATATATTTTAATTAATTTGTCCAATCAGCGAATCCGAAAGCCAATATTCGATAAATCAGTCATTCCATTCCAGCTTTGCATTTTAAAAGTATTTTCTGATTCGTTGAATTTTTATTCATCTTGCGTATGAAACGTTAAATTATGAATGGAGTTTTAAGAAAACGAACCAAACCGTTTTGTTTAAACTAGACTGTGCCTTAGTCGAAGAACAAAATAATTTGAAAAAAAAACAATAAATAAAAATAAAAAAAAAAACAAAAAACCTGACTGCCTTAAAAATACCAAAATGAAGAAAACAAGTCTAGTGGGCTAGAACTTTGTTAAGTAGCTAACTTAAAGTTCAACAGTAACTCTTCGAGAGAATTAAGGCACTGTTACACATGCTCGTTACTAGCATGCTTATAAGCGCGTTCACACTTGCTTATTACCATTCCCCCTTCCATCCCCGTCTCGAGCATGCCACTAATAGGTAAGCATGCTCAATAATAGCATGTCCTTTTCACACTATGCTAGGTAGCATGCTCTCGTGCTACTAACGAGCATGTGTAACAGTGGCTATAGAACCAAGACCAAGAGGTAAGTGTTCACAATCCTTCCTTTTTTTATGGAGACAGCACGCACGACCCGAGACTGGCAATCGATAGCGCTACGGGCGTGAGCGGGACGGGTGCAGTACCACTGCTGGCGGAAAAGCAGCAGGGCTACTACGAAACTCGAAACTCGAGGTTCGTGTCGTGCGGTCACTCTGCAGGGCTACTACGAAACTCGAAACTCGAAGTTCGTATCGTACCGTCCCTCTCGCTTTCGCATTGAATAGCATAAGTGTCAGAGGGACCGCACGAACGGACTTCGAGTTTCGTAGTAGCCCTGCTGATACTTATACTATTTAATACGAGAGCGAGAGGGACCGCACGACACGAACTTCGAGTTTCGAGTTTCGTAGTAGTCCTGCTGCTCTGCTGTCATTTGTTATTTCCACAAACGTTAATACTCGTAGACAAGTCTATTGTCGTGCATCTCATATTTTTAACCCCCGACGCAAATAGGGTGCTATAAGTTTGACTATAAAAAGCCATTTAGAAACCTTAACATTAGTTCAATTGCCATGATTATTATGTAAAATACTAAATAAGATTCGAGGCCGCTTGTATGTGGTGTCACGCGTTCGTATGGCAAATCCTCATCCTACGGCGCCGTTTCGGAAATTTACAAACTGCGAAATCTTTGATTCATTCACACAGACTAGCGCTCATCCGTGAATCAACTAAATAAGCTTTTATCGTGTTAATATTTTTTAATAAATCTATCGGTTTGATTATAAAATGCGTATTTTAAATTCCCGCGGTGATGGCCGCCGTTACCTCAATTATCTGCGCTATGTCGATGACCTTAGTTCTGTGTCAGATAGTCTCGTTACCACCCATGAATATCAAGAACTCAAGGAGTCTCTGGTTTGCTACCTTTAAATGAAGTAAGAAATAAACCGTCGTCTGGCTCACACTCGCACCCCACCGGCGTGTCAGCGACAGGACCCGACAAATCGCGCTGAAATATGTCGTGCCGCAAAGAAATCTGCGTTTGATGGCCCCATTATGAATTTAAGGGTGTCTCTGGAGCCTGGAAAACTTTCGGCGGAAATTCGCGAATTAATTCCTGAGCGGGAAAAAATCTGGCTCGGAAACTTTAATCTGAAAGCTTACTCTTCGAAATAAAAAACTGCGTGTTGGACTCTCGCATGAGTTCTGTACTTTATAAATTGTAGATGTTACAGCTTTGTATAAATCCGTCCGTGATGCTTTGTAAAAAAAAAAAAATTAAATAAATTATTAAATTATATTTATCCGTTGCTTAGTACCCATAACACAAGCTTTGCTATAAGCTTACTTTGGGACTAGGTTAATTGGTGTTAATTGTCCCGTTATAATTTATTTATTTATTTATTTATTTATTTATTTGTAAGGACACAAAATATTACTTTAAAACTTAATTTAAAATAATTCGCCATGTAACATCTTAGAAAAGTGTACAGTTCTTATTAATTAAGGATAGTTGGTTTCTTGAATAAATAAAAAAGTAAGTAAATGAATAATAGCCTTACCTGTTCTTGAGAAAATAGTGGTGACAAACAGACGAGACAGAGAAATGGTTTTTATACGTTTTGTTTACCCCTTTTGCGGTACGGAACTATCTTTACAATAAATCTTCTGAAAACACAAAGAAACACGGGGTTATATATTTTTTCTCGCAATAAACAAAATTGCCAATCGAATGTTTTTATTTCGACTCATTTCATAAACAGAGATAGACTAGACTAGGATAATTTTATTTCCAGAACAATACAGGTCCAACATATTAGGTACAATAAAATTAAATAAGCTAAAACTATAAAAATCTAAATATGGACTCTGCGGCATGGTGCCAAAGATGCTGGCAGCATTTCCCCGCTGGATCGCAAGACTGATGCGTTGAGCGAGGAAACTGCCAGCTCTTCGGTCTCCTGTGGTATCTCTGAGTCTCTTTGATAGATCTTTGAAGAGACTCAGAGCGCCAGGGCCCACGGACCAAGGGTCTCGACGCCGAAAGGTACAAAATCATATTCGGCACCGAAACCACTGTATTTTCCTGCTTTGGCAGTTTCTGCCATTTCTGCTGCTGCTGCTGCCCTTATTGATGTTCGGTGGAGATGAGACGGGGCCAGTGTGTCAACACACGTTGCATCCCACACTAGCACACGTCCCATACTCCACGGAATCAGCGACATTCCGTCCGGTCTCTTGCCGTCATTTCTAGATATGCCCGTCGGCTCTAAAATAGCCGGCACATTGACCGTAGCAAGAGACCGACGGATAATATCATTAAGGGCAGCATGTCTTGAGAAATGTTATGAGGATTAAAGTTTCTATCTATCCTCCTGCTATTTTTTTAAACTTACAAATTATATTGCTTAGAGCTTAAGATGTTCAGGAAAAATAGAGGAAAAATCTCCGGCTTTTCCTACTAGTTTTTCACTACGTACTTTACAAAGGCCATCAGTGTCCAATTATAATTATTTTTTATGTCCTTCCCAAAGGAAGGATGTAGGTACGAGCCTATTTATCAGATGTTAGATTCATTAAAGACAATTATATCGACCTCAGCAAAGTACGCCTAATTCAATAAATTATCAATGAACTAAAAGAATTTCCTTGCTCACCCGCGACCTTACGATAGCTAAGCTTATGCAAAATATGCGTGTTCATGCAGGACTTCCACCTCCACACTGTAAGAACACACACAAATCACACAAACCCATCTATCACCACCACCACACCACACTGTGTGTGTGAGGTGGAGGAACTGCATGAACACGCATATTTTGCATAAGCTTAACTTGCATAAGGTCAATCACGGTCGGTTTTATGTTGAAAAAAACCGGGGTTTTGAGTTTGCATGGAAAATTTTGTAAAATCCCAGAATTTCAATGCAATTGCTACACCTAATTGCTTACGCAAAACCGCGTGGAAAAGCTAACTGGTAATAAAAAACGCTCCAGCCTACCCAATAAGCGGCTAATTCTTAATTTGTCATTTAATTAAACATTTAATTTAAGTGGAGGGGAACAAAAGGTATTTTTCTGGGCCGACGGAATTTTCCGGGCCCCGGTTTTTTTTGGTAATTAGGAAGCGGAATAATAGTCTGTATTCGGGTGAAATTAAACGGAAAATGTGGAAACCGATTGGTGGCCATCTCGGTGGGGTTGCCATGGTTTGGGAATTGAGGGGACAGTCTAAGGAAAGAAAAGAAAGAAAAAATAACTCTATGTATTTGCGAAAATTTAGCACAGCTGGAAAAATTACATAAATAAATATCATGGGACACTTGCTACCAATTGACCTAGTCCCGAACTAAGCAAAGCTTGTACTATGGACACTAGGCAACGGAAAAATATACTTTTATAGATAAATACATACTTAAATACGTATTAAACATCCAAGACCCGACAACAAACATTCGTATTTTTCATACAAATATCTGCCCCGACCTCTAGCTTCGTAGTCAGGTTCTCTAACATTGTCAATTAATACACACATACACATTAAAACAAGAACCTTACACAATGTTAAAACTTAAACAGTAAAAATAATTAAAAAAAAGAAACATTGTGCCGAAAAAAGCAAAAAGAGCCATACCCTCAGCGTATTGCCACAAGATGGCCACGGTGATGGTGGCAATACACGTTACGATTTACCGAATAGGTCTACCTGTGCAGGTCGACCGGAGCGTGTATGCCGAACGACCTGTGCAGTTTTTTTGACCTGCGCAGGCGACCGGAGCAAATTCTAAAATCGATTTTGCTCCGGTCGCACCGTACGGTGAACCAGTGCTTGTGTTTTCTTTTTAATAACCAATGCTTACACAACGTTCATCGCTTTCTTTGCACTGTTTTTGTATCGCTTTTCCTCAAAATTAACGCAAGGCCTAGCAGTGCTAGGTGCGTCCTTGTCCACACTCGATGCCGTCGCAAATACAACTAAAGACCGCTCCGGTACACCGTAACGTCCCCATATACGCTACCTGACCAGTGCAGGCAAACCTGCATTGGTAACCTAACGTGTATGGCCGGCTTAAGACGCAGCGCTGGTTTTCAGTATGACCCTTTAACTTACAGCTAAATTCTACTTTAGGGGTGCTTAACCATGTCTATGTTTTACAATTTTCACTATCGTCATCGTCCCAGCTTATATACGTCGCACTGTTGGGTACGCCTGCTCTCAGAATAAGAGGGTCAGGGCCGTAGATCCCACGCGGGCCCAGTGCCGATTGAGAACTTCATACACAACATGGAACTGCTTAGCAGATTTGTGCAGGTTTTCTCACGATGTTTTCCTTCACCATCAACCTCGTGGTAAATTTCAAATGTAATTTCGCACATGGTTTTTTGAAAACTAAAAGGTGCGAGGCCAGATTTGAACCCACGATCCTCTGCTTGAGAGGCAATAACCTTACAGAACTGCAAAGCTTCATGTAAAGTTCCCATTCGCACTGGGCCTGCGCGGGAACTACAAAGCCTTCTCATTCTGAGATTATACCTGTGAACAGCCTGTTTTTGTATTTTTTTTTCTTTAATTGTATACTGTAGTTTTTAAGTATTCTATTTGTAATTATTTTATGTTGAAAATATGACTTTCTGCCAAGTTTCTGTCGGCGCATTCTTCTTGGCAATGATGGTCTTGCCGAAAGCGCTGGTAGTTTAAAAAATGACGTGTAAAAGTGCCCATTGCGGGCTATTTACTGAATAAATGATTTGATTTGAACAGCAGGTTGTTTATGGTCTAACATGATGATGAAATAAAATCCCTTTTTTACCTAATTCATGGGCACCCTACTGCAGAAGATCGACCGGACAAGGCCGCTAGCCATCCCTCTCTCCCGCCGTCTCGCTCCCACCCGTCCAAACTTCGTTAGTTCGTATAGAATAAGTAATATGGTTCGTATAAAATAACCGAATTAAAACCATTGCATGAGTTCAGACCGAATTCCATTTACGTAACAGGATTGCGATTGTAACAATATGACTGTAGGTTTTTATTATAAAACAAGTTGCCGTCCGCGACTTTGTCTGCTGTTCCGTGAATTCCACTTTTTTGGGATAGTTAATAATCCATCCATCCATCCCAGCCTATATACGTCCCACTGCTGGGCACAGGCCTCCTCTCAGCAAGAGGGCTTGGGCCATAGTGCCCACGCGGGCCCAGTGCGGATTGGGAACTTCACACGCACCATTGAATTGCTTCGCAGGGTTGTGCAGGTTTCCTCACGATGTTTTCCTTCACCGCAAAGCTCGTGGTAAATATCAAATGTAATTCCGCACATGAATTTCGAAAACTCCGAGGTGCGAGCCGGGGTTTGAACCCACGACCCTCTGCTTGAGAGGCGATAGGTCAAACCACTAGGCCACCACGGCTTACCGGTAAATTTAATGTACAGTCGAATCGAAACTGAATCATGTAAATCATCAAAGATATCTTTACACTTTAATACTTTGTCACTGTAAGCTTCTCACATAACTACTACCTTTTACATTTTCAATACATTTAACCCCCGATGCAAAAAAAGAGGGGTGTTATAAGTTTGACCGCTATGTGTGTCTGTGTGTCTGTCTGTGGCACCGTAGCTCTTAAACGGGCGAACCGATTTGAATGCGGTTTTTTATTTGATAGCTGGTTTTCTAGAGATGGTTCTTAGACATGTTTTATCAAAATCGGTTGAGCCATTTTTGAGATATATTGAACTTTGAAGTGACAATGTTCGGGGGTTTTCCAACTTTTTTGGCTAGGTAAGGTTATCTTTATTTTAACCATTTTGTCGGCATAGTTGCTACATATCCGGGCAAAATTACAGCTTTCTAGCACTGATAGTCTCTGAGCAAAGCCACGGACGGACGGACAGACAACCAAACTAACAGACAGGCATTTTGGAAGTATAAGGGTTCAATTTTTGCTATTTTGGCTACGGAACCCTAAAATTAAAACAACTGAGTTTTTTAATACCATTTGGTGCAGCATGTTATAAATGCGCTGTTCCCTCGGGAACTCTGCATTTTTCCGGGATAAAAAGTGGCCTATGTCACCCTCTGGCCCATAAACTATCTCTATGCCAAAAATTACCGCACGGAAAAAACCGGACAAACATACAAACACCGTTAGGTACACATAATATTAGTGTAGAAGTATGGATTTATTTTATGGGCCATGCTACGCGAAATGTTTCTATTTATTATTAATATAATAGATAAACCCGGGTTTGTAAGTCTTTACTAACATAGGATTTAAGTATATTTAATGTACCCACTAACCACCACGACGACCAGACCAGACCAGATGGCCTAGTGGTTAGAGAACCTGACTACGAAGCTTGAGGTCCCGGGTTCGATTCCCGTGTCGGGGCAGATGTTTGTATGAAAAATACGAATGTTTGTTCTCGGGTCTTGGGTGTTTACTATGTATTTAAGTATGTATCTATCTACAGTGGTGGTCATGTAATTAAGAACGATTTGAAGTTCCAGATTATTTTTAACTAAATCATGTCATGTGTAGTCGTGGTTCCTTCTTAGAAGTAACTAGTTACGTTATGAAACAGCCACATGAATAGAGCAAACGGGATTAAGGATAAATAATAAAATTGCTGACATTTTTTTACAAATTTTGTTTTTATTCTCTTTAGTAACAAATTAAAATAGTAATGAAGCTGGACAAATAATTAAGAACGATTTATTGAACTGCTCGAAAGTTTTTTTATTTGAAACTTAGATTAACTAAATCACACTAACGTGAAGTTTGTACAGAAAAAAAAAGGAATTTAATACATTTTAACTAAATTAATAGTTAGTAGCATGTCCACGGCTTTTTATTACTGCCTTACACCGGCGAGGCATTGAATCTATAAATTTTTGACATTTCGCAAGAGAGATAGAGTTCCATTCTTCTAAGAATACGTCATACAGTTCTCTTAAATTGCCACACTGTCGATTTGAAACCTTTTTCTTGACTTCGCACCAAAGATGCTCTATTGGGTTAAGATCGGGGCTGTTGGCTGGCCAATCTAAGACAGAAACTGATTGCGATGTGAGGAATTCCTTAACGGTACGTGCAGTATGCTTGGGATCATTGTCATGCTGGAATGTCCAAATAACCGGAAGCACGCCTTCAGCATATGGTAACATTGTTTCTTCCAGTATGTTTTTGTATTGAAATTGATCCATGTTTCCTTCTATCAGCCTAACAGGTCCAACACCATGTCCAGAAAAACATCCCCAAATTTTTACATTTCCCCCGCCATGCTTTAAAGTCACTTTTGTGTACTTTGGGTCGAATGCTTTATTTGAAGGCCATCTTACATATCGTTTGCCATCAGAACATACCCTATTTATTTTTGTCTCGTCAGAAAAAAGAACGTTTTTCCACTGTCTGACTGTCCAGTTTCATATCTTCTTGCAAATGCAAGCCGGGCTTGCCTATGACACCGTTTCAACATAGGCACCTTCCTTGCTATCCTTCCGTGCAACTTTTCTTCTACCAAACGCCTTCGAATAATGCGTGCCGAGATTGCTGAAGGGTTGTTTTCGCCAAAATATTTTTTTCTTAACTCATTAGACGGTATTAGACCTTTTAAAAGGATTTTGTTTTGCCAACCGAACGATATTTCGATCATCTCGACGAGATGACTTTCTTTGTCTAGGTACACGCGGAACATTTGAAGTAGTTTGAGACGTAGCAAAATGCTTTATGGCGTGGAAACCATAGTTTTGAACATTGCAGATGATCGGCTATGTGTTTATACGACCAATTCTTGTCGCAAAGTTTTAGTATTACTTCTCTTGTAGATTTATCACAACTTTTATTTTTCCCCATTGTTTTTATATGAAGCAATCGCCTTTAAGACTTTTACGGCACTAAATGGTGCCAAAATTATTCGAATAAAACCACAAAGCGGCCGTCCGTTCTCTATATAAATTTGAATAAAAAATAAACTATTCAGCGTTCTTAATTATATGACCAGCCAGTAAGTAGTAATACTAGGTTTAGATGTAATGTATAAAGTTTATATATTTATTTTTTAGCCAATTATATGTATAAATGAGTTTACCGCTAGTACGGAAAAGTTTTACGATACCGAGAGAAGTACAAAAATATACATGCAGTTAGTAACACTTGTCAGTTTGAAAAAATCTTCTCTATAAAAAATCGTTCTTAATTATATGACCACAACTGTATAATTATATTTATCCGTTGCTTAGTACCCATAACACAAGCTTTGCTAAGCTTACTTTGGGACTAGGTCAATTGGTGTGAATTGTCCCGTGATATTTATTTTATTTATTTATTTATTAACCAAAATATTTATAGATGATTTCATTGTTAAAATTATCTGAAATAAAATTTATTATTATTATTTAAAACTTTTCAACAAGTGTTATTTTTACCCGAAGACGGCAAAGCCAAATGGACACGTGTGACGAAGTGAAGTGACTGGATAGTGGATAGCCAAGAGTCCAGTCATCAAAATAAATAGTAAACTCAAAAATATTCATTTTGAGATACCACATAGCCTTAATAGGGTAGTATAACCGTCTCCGCAAACACTCCCCACGTCCGCAACGCTGACCAATATAAAACCGCATGCGTGATCGCAGCCCGAAGTGAATTACGTTCAGTAAACGGACACAGCCCCAGAGACCAACTTCGCAGACCAAAACTATTTACAATTCAGATTTATTTCACGCACCAAGACATCTCCATTAAAACTTTCCATTACACACCATACATTGCTGCTTAAAAAACACAAGATAATTTTACTACTAGAACGAAAACAGAAATGGTTGCGTGTTTCGGATTCAGTGTGAGTAGTAACTTCTTGCACTGTATTGAACGGCGGCGGTCGGCAAAGTTCGAAATTCAAAAAAGTTTCCGATTCGCAATTCCGTTTCGGTTTAATGAAAACTCGCGTTTTGAATTTGGAAGTGATTGACTCGCTTGCGATTGGCGGGTGGGCTTTTAATTATTTTTAATGGCTTTTGCTGGCCAGTTCTTATTTTGACAGGAAAAGTTTGCGACGGAATTTCTGACATGGTTTTAATTAATTCCCGTCTGACAAGAAATACGACAGGCAATGCAATTTCAATTACTAGTAAGTAACACATTTGCCGAAGTTAATAAGTCACGTTTTCCCATGACCTGTCGCAGAACCTCGGGTATAACGCCCGATCGAAGTTTGGTTGTATTATAAAACGGGACATAATTTCAGCAAATGTTTTGAAACATCGTTACAAACAATAAACACTTTGACTTTGACTTTGACTTTGATCGTTTCAGTCGGTACCACCTATAAAATAGGTCGCGCACTCGTAACTTCGGCAAATTAAGCTTGTATGTATGTCAGTATGCTGTCTGAAGCTTGGAACCTGAAGTCCGTAATCGTAACGTTCTACATATTTGACTTTTGATTTTTAACCCACGCAAAAAGAGGGGAGTAGTATAAGTTTGACCGCTATGTATGTCTGTATGTCTGCGTGTTTGTCTGTGGAACCGTAGCTCTTAAACGGGTGGACCGATTTGAGTGCGGTTTTTTTTATTTGAAACCAGGACAGTTCTTGAGCAAAGCCACTGTGACTAATAATTTATGGATTAAATCTGAAAACAAATGAATTTTAATTTAATTTAGGCGTTTCCTGCCATGTTTAGTGCAATTCTGGAAAAAACTTCCGTCAGCAGTGTTCCCGGACAACTATGACATCGGGGCTTTATAATAAAAGGGCTTAGGTATACTTGTTTTTGAGGGAAGACAACAGACCTACAACTCCTTGAGTTGTTGGTACTCATGGGCGCTGGTGATCGTTTCCCGTCAGATAACTCACGAGGTGGTCTGATGACATAAAGAGTTACATACTGGCTCAGGAAGACAGAGAATAGGACGGAGTGGAGAAGATTAGGAGAGGGTTGCGTCCAGCAGTTAAATAGAAAAAGCCCGAAAAAGAAAAAGAAGAGAAGAAGATCCACATGCTCGTTTTCCTCCCTCTCATAATGCCTAATGAAGGCACATAACCCCCAATTCCCCTCCCAATTTGCCCTCTCATTCTGAGGGAGGCCTGTGCCCTGCAGTGGGACGTATATAGGCTGGGATGATGATGATGATGATGAACCCCCAATTAACGCCTAAGGGAGATACTTACAAAAAAATATATTATGTCGTTTGGTCGGCCTAGTTGCTACATATTATATCTGTGCAAAATTACCGCTTTCTAGCACTGCAGGGCTACTACGAAACTCGAAACTCGAAGTTCGTGTCGTGCGGTCCCTCTGACACTTATACTATTTAACACGAGAGCGAGAGGGACGGTATGATACGAACTTCGAGTTTCGAGTTTCGTAGTAGCCCTGCTGATAGTCTCTGAGCAAAGCCGCGGACGGACAGACAGACAGACAGACATGGTGAAACTATAAGGATTCCGTTTTTGCCATTTTGGCTACGGAACACTAAAAATCTAAGTCGCGAATACAATCCGGGGTACGAGAAAAGATACCCTTAGTAATATAAAATTACGTAACTCGAGATAAGGCAAGTGCGCAGATAAGCCCCTTGGGCCCCAGGGGGAGGCCCGGGGCCCGGGGTCCCAGGGGCTAGCTCAGACCTAAATCACATTGCCTCCTTGTGGCCCGAATAAAATTGTTAGACTTCTTATAAGATGTGTGTGTACCACATATTTTTCCTTTTCATCTCACCTGTTCGGAAAGTTTAATTTTCATTTAGCCTGGTGGAAAATTGCGTTTTCATCTCTAGGGTGGAAAGTTTTTTATTTTAACGTTTAGCCACGGAGTCGAAGATAATTGAGTTACGTCATACTATTAAAATAAAAGCTTTTCATATATCTGAACTCAGCTATAGAGTCGAAATTAAAAGTAGTCTAGTTCGGGTGATATTACCCAGTAGGGGAGTAGATTTTTTTTTTTTAATATCCAAATAGTCTCCTCCTGTGAACTCACATATTTGTGATCGTTGTGATAATTATCAGTTATGTTTTAATAATAATATAATAATCCATTTTTTACTCATACATGTTTTTCTGCCCTAGCTAGGTAAGGTGTCCGTCAAAGTATCAATACGCCTTAGGAAATTAAATAGTAATAAGGTGATGGTATGTTATCATTACAAACAAGTGGTAGGCGTTCGTTGATAAAGCAAGATTTTTTTTAAACTTACACTATTGAATGAATGAATGAATGAATGATTTATTTGTATAACATAGGTAAGTTACAAAGATTTTTAAAATTTAAGGGATTCTCTATGTTTTGCCGTTAGGCGTACAAATATTTGCTTAAATTAACTTGTTATCTCCAGGAATTCAATTTTAATATCGAGAAATTAATTAACTAACTATTAATCCTAAATCCAAATTAGTCCAAAACAATAGCAAGACAATAATTATATTATTTTCGAATCTATGCCTCATCAATTATTTATTAAACATAACTTTCTAACAATAACTTAAAATGATTTAAATTAAAAAAAAATAACTATACAAAAATTAAAACGTAACTAAAACTAACCTACTTAAAAATAAAAACCCCCCCGTCGCATCATCAATAAAATTTAATAATTATAAATTCAATTATTAAATTATTATAAATTAGAAGAATTATTATAAAATTAGGAAACATTTATCTAATAATAAAGATGTCAATTTCTTCTTAAACTGATTAAGATTCAATTCTTTAATATTAGCGGGAATTCTATTAAATATGTGTGGTGCCATTCCTATGCCTATTTCATCGTAAAACTAGACTGACATACTGTAACGTGTACTTGACATAATAATAGTAGATTACATAACAGTGTATAAAGCGCGCCATTTAAACCCGCGTGACTAGCTTATTTACATTTTTCAAATAGGAGTTTTTTTAAACTTCTACTATTGGCTAATAAGAAAAACTATACGACTATGTTAGTACCTACTTATGCATGCAGCCCCCAGTATTTTAATACAAAACTTTATGAGTATGAGAATTGAACTTGCATTTTCAAAACTTGTACTACTATCGAACCAAATGAATCGTGACACACTGTGGAACCTTTTTGTAGTAAAATTAAATTCATTATGACGGTTATTGCGAGAAAGTTCTACGTTGGGTCAGGAATCTGTACTTGCGTTTTCATCCCAGTTCATACCCGTACATTACAAATGAATCTGATCATGACACGAAATTTGACTCGCAACCGTAACAAAGAAACATTTAAAATTAAATAAAAGTCATTAAAAAAAACCTTTCCATTTCCCACAGCCGTATTTTTAATCTCTGCCTGACCACTGGACATTTCCCACCACGGGATTAATACGTCCTTGCTCATCCGAACGCATTACAAACCAAACCTCGCATCAGCACGCAATTACCCCGATTCTGGGGAGATTGTCCCCACAAATCACTGGCCACCCTAATGCCTCCCATTATGGACTCTATTAATATAATGGCGAGGATTTAAAGTCTGTTGTCTTGATGGCTTCGAGAAAGTTTAGTCGTTTTATTTGGAAGATAATTGTGTTAAACTGAATTGCCATTAGCACAGAAGCTGAATTTACGAGGTTTTTTGCAAAATGGAATAAGGAAACAGTTTTGCAGGGCTATGTGCAAAAAAAATGTAAAAATGATGTCAAATATGTATATTTTTATCGAGGGACTAAACTAAGCCAATATATACCCGAGGTGGTTAGCCACCCAAGCTTTAGCGACGAAAATACTTTTTCATTTCATTTATTACATACATTACCGTAAACTGCTTCAACTTTGCCCTCTGGCCCCAACATTGCCTGATTTGATTTTGAATCGATAACTTAATCGCGAAGCAGCAGTGCTTGCACGGTTCGGAACAGAAGCGACTTGGGTAGTTTAGGTAGATTCAGAATGCGAAGCCTAGCTGGGCTAGCCTTCGATGTTAGGTTTTTTTTTTATTGCAGCCAGGATAACTGCCACTAGGAAAGGAGGTTGGATGCCATTCAATATGTTGCAGCAACCGGTGGTAGAATTTTTTTGACATTCATGTGCTTGTTATAGCCTAAATTGAATAAATATATTTTGACTTTGACTTTGATGGTATGCCAATGAATACATTTGACCAAAACATAAATTACATCTTAAAAAAAAAAATTATCAAATCATTATTTAGGAAATTATATCTGTGCGAAACGTTGAGTTGGGCAATGAAATTTCGCCTAAATAAAAATATGGGATAAATAGTTTGGGAGCTAATAATTTGCGAAATAATTTTCGCCGAAACATTAGTAAACCGGTCTGACCTATGATCTCTTAAGCAGAGGATCTTGCCTCAAAACTGCTTTTAGCCCCTTTAATTTGTTCTCATAATATTTTAACTATGGTTGGTATAATGTTTCCTCATCGTACCATCGTTCCTTCATACGGTCGCTAGAAAATGAATCTTGACAGACAGTCAGACGGACAGCAAAGGAGACAAAATAAAACCAGTGATCTTTTTTTAGGGTTCCGTAGTCAACTAGGAACCCTTATAATTTCGCCATGTCTGTCCGTCTAATTATTTAGCCTTTCAAAAGACTTCCGTCACCAAAAAAAATATAGCATGGAAAAGGGGTACCGTAAACTGCTTCAACTTTGCCCTCTGGCCCCAACATTGCCTGATTTGATTTAGAGTCGATAACTTAGCACCCTTATAGGTTTTTAAACTTTTATCTATACGGAAATGATTAATACGGGGATAAAAGTTTAGATACCTATATGGATGCTAAGTTATCGATCGACTCTAAATCAAATCAGGCAATGTTGGGGCCAGAGGGCAAAGTTGAAGCAGTTTACGGTATTCCTATCATTGATATTATAAAGTACTATCTAGGTACAGTCACCTGTATTAATAATTATATATAATTGTATTTTATTAATAGTTGCCCCAGCGAAGCGTGCGAAAATATCTGTACGTCCTACGGGCCTTAGAAATAGAGTTGTATTTATGCACGTTTTGTTATGTCAGATAATGGTGCTAGTGACTGTACACGATAAGATAATTCGTGCGTTACCAACTTTGCAAGCGCCTGAACATTAAATAGAAGACAGAAGTGCTACAATGTTCAAGTTGCTCTAAGCTTTTTGCTACGCATTAAAAAAAAAACGACTGTTTGTTAACTGCCAAGATTTTTCCTTTATTTATTAATTCATCACGTCCCACTGCTGGGAACCCACGATCCTCTGCTTGTGACGCTATAGGTTCAAACCAATAGGCGACCACGGCTTCAATCCTATTTTACAAGCAGTTTCAAATGTAATGTGCGTTAAATCCTACAAGTCAACTGTTATACATTTCTAAGAATTTACTTGAAAGTAGTATATCATCGATGATGAAGTACTAATGCCTCCTAATTTATAGATCTTTGACATTCCATTGAGGTCGTTTAACACCCCATAGGTACTCTTAAGTCCAGATGGGCGGTGATGGTTTTTAATTTGGTGGTAGATTTTTTGACATTCATAAATGCTTGTTATAGACTCTGGCCAACAAAAGCTGTCCCAGACAAACCGCGGCAAATTAAAAAAAATGAGGCTGACAACACTTGCTGTACACTGATTAAACGATGTTAATACTTAGATATTATTTAAATTTTCCAGATATTAAATTATACTCGGGACTCTTCAAGCTGCGTCAACATTCATTATAGTAATGTGTGAAATTTGATTATGCACTTTAGTAGTCCCTTGGTAAATTTTATGACCTTTGCCAGTGTCCATTTAAGTACAGTCAAGGGCAAAGATATCGGCACGGCCAAAGTTGCAAAATAATGTATACACGGCCTTAATGTTAAGTGCATAAAGTCATGTACATATTTTTGTAGCTTTGGCCGTGTCGATATCTTTGCCCTTCACTGTACAGTCCAGACGCATCAATTTTTGGACCATTTTGACCAGATTGGCATTGAATATATCTTCTAGCATTATAATTCTAACATAATCTTGTAACATTTTCCATTTTGAGGATGGTAGGAGGTTGAATTAAGCAAAACATAATTTATTTATTTCTTAAAGCAGAATATCAAAATTATCTAAGCCGGGTTAGAATGGCAATAATGTCAATTTTGACAGTCTCAAAAATTATACCAGCTTTAAGTTTCGTAAAAAATGTGTGGACAGCTTTCGCTGGCCAGTCTAGCCTAAATTGAATAAAAATATTTTCACTTTGACTTTGACATTGTCGATGTGCAGTTTGAATGAATGCAAGTGCAGTGAACAATAGTACGTTAGCAAACAGCTTGTATCCAAAATGCACAAGCACTTATTTCACTCTATCCGAAGTTAACCGAAGTATTTATGAACTAAAGTCTGTCATCTATCAAAACAATCACAAACCATAGCATAACTCTTCGGGCGTGGTCGGTGACACGTGTCACTGACAAGCCGGGCTTGAACCTTCCAACTCTCCGCCAGAGATGTGCGTGGATGTGTTACGAGAATGTGTTACGAGGAATGTGTTTTTCATGAACTACTTAGTAACGCTTCATTTACCTCGCCTCGCTCTGCTCAGCTATTTCCATTAGAGATGTGGTGTGCGAGTTCATTTCAGCGTTTCTATTGGTTCATGAAAAACACATTTCTCGTAGCACACCCTCGCACATCTAAAGTGGAAATACAGCCTTAGAAGGATGATGCTGATCTGTGAATACATGTGTGTTTAAGGCACTTGTCCCACCGCCGACGATGAGCGAGAAGCGAGTAGAGCGAGTAACTAGAAACGAGTGGGTGAGCAGCGAGAAGCGAGTGTAGTTTTGTCGCTGGCTGTAAGCGAGTGTTCAAGTGCGACGGGCGATTACTCGCTCCACTCGACTCGCTCGTGCGGGGCGGCCGCCAAGCTGACATCGCTGAGCGAGTATCTATAGCGCAGCGAGTTTTATAGCTCTTGTCGCTGCGACAAAAGATGTAGGAGCGAGTTCTCGCCGACAGTGTGAACAGCCAGCGATCAACTATTAATATATGTGTCTCTTTTACTCACACAGGATCTTATATCTTTTGTTCGTTTCTTGAGCGAGAAAATAGTCGATAGCCAATCGTTTCCTCGCTGGCGGTGAGACAACTGCCTTAAGCAAGTTTAAAGTAAGTTAATCGCATATCATCGGTGCGCTTGCCAAATCGTATACGAGTGATATTGCAACTTTTCAGGAGGAAGAATAAACTTTTAAACTTATGGATTTTTCATCTAATCAAAAAAAGTTAAATGTCAAAAAATACGTTTTATTTGTGATAACAATGTCTTTATTTTTTCTCGCTCTTCTAAATAGCCAAATTTAATTTCGTTGTAATTTAATTAGCCTCGTAGGTATTACGCAATTTACTAGTTGTTTATTAGGACATATATTTATTTATTTTTACATAATAAGTGATTTAAACAATAAAAACTTAATAATAATAATAATTACATACCTCATAGATATCTCAATCCCTAACACACACAATTTACACAAGAGCATCACGGAAAAAATAACAAAATACGCAGACCTAAAAGACGAAGTTGCTAGACTATGGAGACAGGAGAAAGTGTACGTAGTTCCAATAGTCCTATCTACAACAGGCGTCATCCCAAACCACCTACACCATAGCTTAAAATTATTAGGCATAAAATTACACGTTTACACAATTTTACAAAAAGCCGCAATACATACATGCAGAATAGTGAGAAAGTTCATGCAACTAGACCCTGAAAATAGCCCTCAGCAATCTTCTTAAAAAATATTTATTCTACAACTCTTGCTACATTTACTTGGTGGATAACCCGTAAATGTAGTTAATACCAGCCTAGAGCTGAGAAAAAGCAATCCTTCGAAAATAATAATTAAAAACTAATATAAATCTAAAAAAGGCCCCTGTGGCATGGTTCCAAGAATGCTGGCAGCATTTCCTCGCTATATGACGATGCCAAGACGCTGAGCGAGGAAGCTGCCAGCCCTCTTGTCTATACGCAATAAGTTAATATTCATATATTTAACTAGGTAATCTGAATTCAGATAAAACTTTATTTCAAGTGGAACATATTCACAAATAGTAATTTTTCTTACTCTGCCTAAATACAAATATTATTATAGTCTTATTTCATACGACTTTTACACGTAATAAGCTATAAATATCTGGAATGCCATAATAACTTGATTAAGCAACATATCGGCCCATTATCATAACACTCCGCCGACGCAGGTGGTCCATAATCGATAACATATTGATATAAACAGATTCGCTCCGTAATATTGAAATAATCACACTGATTATTCATTGAACGGCTAGTGTGTATAGATTTGAATAACTCAGGTATTTTTGCAAGCTTTTATTTAATAATAATAATAATAAATCTTTATTGTTCAATAAAAACCGTAAACATACATACATTTGAAGCCCTGGAGACTGCGTTAGTTTTCACTGTATTGCAGGCCCCAGTGGTAGCCCGTTTATAATGTTCAGCGCTATTTAGTTTCCCCAGTCCCGTTGTCTGTCTGAGTCTGGAATCAAATCTTACAAGTTAAATTTGACTAACTTTCAGTGAAAATACAAACTGAAATATACTGTAGGTTATAGGTTATATATAATATAGGTTTTATGGGATGACCGTAAAAGTAAAAATTTGGAATTGAAATAAAAAATACAAAAAGATTTCAAAAAAAACAATCTTAACTTTCAGTGGTTTGATTGAATTGAAATTTGGTATACAATAACCTGGTAGTGACATCCTGGTAGTCCGGCCAGGATCGTCTCCACAGGACGGAACTCTTCAACGGTTAATGGCATTGACTTTAAATTTGGTACGCAAATGTAGTTTGGGTGACAAGACAATACAAGTACAGTCAACAAAAATAATAGGTACTCATATTAGAAGGTTACTGAACCAGTGAGATGCCTACACCTTTGGACTTGTATCTGCACTTTTCATCAGGCGAGATAGGGATCAATCACGGATCAGTTTTACGCAAAAAACCGGCCAAGAGCGAGTCGGACACGCCCAAAATAGGGTTCCGAAGCCATTACGAAAAAATTAAGCTATATTTTTCTAAGGATTTCGTATTTTATACGGAATCATCCAAGTTTAGCTATATTTTATACCTTAGGCTGCTATTTAAGAGTAAATCTACTAATAATTCTCAAGCAGACTGAGCCGTCAAAGTTTTCCTTGAAAGTTTGATACTTACTACCATCCTGATTTTTTTCAAATTTTTCTACCCACCGGTTTAGATTTTAGAGGGGGGGACGCTCGATTTTAATGAAAATTTGCACTTTAAAATTGAATATTTCGCAAAAAAATCAATGAATCGAAAAATCGTTGTAGCAAACCCCTAATGATTTTAGACCTATCTGGGTGAAGACCAAAAATTGCACACCGTTAAAGCTGCGTTAGCAGGTAGTTTTAATTTCCATTAACTTTTTTCATTGTGACACGAAAATTATTCATACAAATGTATGATTAATTAATTGTCTCATTTTCTTTCATCGTTCTCCCATCTGTTAAAAAAGGCCTTATCATATATCTGGACAACCATTAATACTTTCGGCACGAAACAGCGCTCACGTATACATTATTTACTTAGGTCTGGACTAGTCCTGGCCCGCGGCGCTGCCTTGTTTACTTTGGATATCTATCTAACGATTTTCCTGCTCTACGATATCTCGAGATTTTCCTCGTCAGGGTTTCTCGTATGAGTCACATTTGTATTTAATGTTTCCTTAGATTATCATTAATATGCAAAAGTTTTGAATAGTAAAATATCCGATATGACACAAATCGAAAATTCAAAAATTAAAATATCTTTATGCAATTTCAGCAGTAACAAGCACTAATTAATGTCAAAAAAAATTATCACCGGTCCGGAAAAACCTCTGTAGAGAAGAACCTAGGAAGAAACTCGGTGAGTTGTATATTTTAACCCCCGACGCAAAAAGAGGGGTGTTATAAGTTTGACCGCTATGTGTGTCTGTCTATGGCACCGTAGCTCTTAAATGGGTGAACAGATTTGAATGCCGTTTTTTTGTTTAAAATCAGGTTTTCTAGCAATGGTTCTTAGACATGTTTCACCAAAATCGGTTCAGCCGTTTTTGAGATATGGAACTTCGAAGTAACAAAATCGGGGGTTTTCCAACTATCTGTTGGTTAGGTTATTATACATCAGAAGTAAGTAAATAACAGCAAAATTTTTAATACATCAGGATTATGTTTAAAGTAAGGGATCGCCAATGCGAATCGGAATTATTATGATTGGTTTTTTGGAGTCTTTTTGTATTTTTTATTTCAACTCCAAATTTGTTACTTGTTTGCATATGTCCAGCAGTGGTGTAGGGGTTATAGCACGCAGCACGGATTGCTGAGGACCTGGGTTCGATTCCAAGTGCTGGTCTCTTTTTCTCGTTTTTCTGTGCATCCATGTCTCAGTTTGTATTTTCGATAATCGGAATTATTTCCAAACGTCCTTACCCATATTACCTAATCATTAATTTTCTAGTACGCCTTTGATAGTGTCTTCTTAAAAAATAACGTCTTCTTCAACAGCCGACACTCAAACCCATAGAAGCTATAACAGCTATAATACGGGTACCTATGACTCGGCAAGCTACATGACTCCTAAGAATGTGTGAGTCATATAACGTGACTTGTATGAATGTGAGTCATTGGCAGCTTGTACCTGCTACTTGCTGTCCGATTTACGCTGGTAATTGCAATGCAATTTTTACGGTACTGACCAGAAAGATGACCCTATTAATGTCTGTCTGTCTGTGTTTCAAAAAAATCTAATCGTTTATTCTGTACGCTTTTTTTGCTTACTGTACTTGCATTGTCACCCAAACTACATTTGCATACCAAATTTCTAGTTGATGCTATTAAGGGTTGAGCAGTTCCGTCCTGCGGAGACGATCCTGGCTGGACTACCAGGATGAAAGAATTTCTGGGAAATTTAAACGTTTTTATAATAAAATTCCAAAAAATATTACAAACGAAACGGATACAAAATTCAGATCTGTTGTCAAAAAGACATTAATATCTAAGGCGTATTATAAAGTTAATGATTATATCATGGACAGGGATATTTGGAAATAATTCCGATCCGCATTAGCGAACCTACTGTGTTAAAAATACTTGTGATGTATAGATTCATTTAATAATATTGTAAATCTGTTTAAAAAAATATACCTCGTTGAGTTTCTTGCCGGATTCTTCAGAACAGAGGTTTTTCCGAACCGGTGGTAGAATTTTTGTACCTTCATAAGTGCTTGTTATAGCCTAAATTGAATAAAGATATTTTGACTTTGACTTTGACTTTGATGTCACTACTAGATTATTGTACTGTCACGCGATTTACATAAGTATTCCAAATTTCAAGTCAATCTGACAACTGGAAGTTGGTAACACAGACAGACAGACAACGGGACAGGTGAAATTAAATAAAGCCTTGTAAAAAAAATACATCTATTTTAGCGTCTACATCTACATAAATTGCGAAAATTTCAGAGTTTTGAAGCTGGATTCGAACCCACGATCCTCAGCTTAAAGATCTTAGGTAAAACCATGAGGCTGCCACGGCTTTATAATAATAAATATTATGATCATGATACAATTCTTGTCTTTCGGATATCCCGAACGTGATTAAATCGTGTTCTGCGCTTTAAAAATCTGTCCTTATCTCATCAGAGAACGGGCATTATCTTGACTATCTGATTATCTTGAAGAATTAATCTACTGGCTTGTTAGGCAATTCCATAGCGTAAAGTACACCATAACTGATATTGTTATCGTTTTTAGAGTTCTGTACCGCAGTTAACAATAACCTCTAAAGTTCAATAACTCATAAAACGACGAAACCAATTCCGTCAGCGTAGAATTTAATTATGGCCATCCCGCAAAAACTGCTATTTTCCGGGATGAAATCTATCCTTTGTCCTTTCTCGGGACTCAATAGTATATAATCATCATCATCCCAGCCTATAAATGTCCCACTGCTGGGCACAGGCCTCCTCTCAGAACAAGAGGGCTTGGGCCATATTTCCCACGCGGGCCCAGTGCGGATTGGGAACTTCACACGCACCATTGAATTGCATCGCAGGTTTGTGCAGGTTTCCTCACGATGTTTTCCTTCACCGCAAAGCTCGTGGTAAATTTGAAATGTAATATATAAACATACGGACTTACAAAGAAAGTTTGTAAGTCTGTTTGTTGGTTTGTTTGTTTGTTACTTCATCACGTCTAAACCACTGATCTGATTTAGATGAAATTCGGTATACAGATATTTTGAATCCTGGAGAAGGATATAGGGTAGTTTTTATCCCGAAAAATTGCATAGTTCCCGCGGTATATCGATAAACGAATTTTGCGCGGACGGAGTCGGTAACAGCTAGGGTTATCGTTCTCGCTTACACTAGAATTCCAACACTATTGCAAGTGCAAAATAGCTATCTTACCTCCCTCTCCGTAACATCCCACATTCATCATATTTTTAATCAAATTATCTTAATACCTTGATGAACTTGGGTCTTAACACGATTACACTATCTGGCATCTGGTGCGCCGCTGTCTCGCTCCTTCACCTGCGTCAGAAAGAGGAAAAACATCCGTAGTTGGCTTTTAGCCAAGCTGGCTGCAGTTTTTGTTTTAAAAGTTAGTACTAGCACAAGTACTAGGATAATTTTTGAGTGAGGCAATTTATAATTTCTGAAGGAAAATTATAAGGTTATTTCTCATGCTCGGCTGTTAAAATGACTTTTTATGATGGAAGGTAGCAAAAGCCGCGGTGGTCTTGTTGTTTGACTTACGGTCTCGCAAGCAGAGGATCGTGAGTTCACACCCGGGCTTGCATCGCTGAGTTTTTGGAAGTTGTTATGTTAATTTATTGCTAAATCGAATCATAAAGATCAACTCTATTTTACAAACATAAGAATAAAAGTAAAGGAAGACCAATAAATGTAAACTTTACACTACTCAATAAATGAATACCTAGATGATATATGATAAATTTAACATAATGTTAATAAATAATCCTAATAGATAAAAGGGACATGATGTAATATTAATTGATTAAGAATTGCATTAAAGTAAGTCAGTTTAATGTGATTGTGATATTTAGCTATAAGATAAAATTTATTTATTATATAAAAGCTGCCCTCTTGTATAAATATTGCTGTGCCCAACAGGGTCCATGATGATCACATAATCTCTTTGTAACATCTGTAACCATACATTGTGGAAAAGCAATAAAATATTGAGTATTGAGTTTTATCGGTCTATCTTTATCTAATACTTTTAAACGAGCAATTCTTGTATATATATTTCGGGGATCTCGGAAACGGCTCCAGCTTTGTCTTATCTCTGGAAAAACGATTGTTACCAGTTTTACCCCGAGTAAAGCTCGGTCGCCCGGATACTAATAAGCTATATGTAGAAATAAACACGAAAAATAGAAGTTTCTTGCTACAAGTAACACCCAGTAATATAGTATAGTACGAGTATACCGAGGAGGACACGGGCACATGTTATGTCTCTTTTGCGCAAGCCTCCTTGTCGCAAGGATATGTATAAGAGAAATATATTTAATATGAGTATAATAAATTTTAATCATTTACCACAATATTTAAAAACTCTGTCCGGAAACATGTTTAAATGTAAATTAACAAAATGGCTAGTGTTAAGGGTTATTTATAGCATAAGAATTTGTTAACTTTCAAATAGTTAATTAAATGACAAAAAAAAAAAAAAAAAATGATTTTAGTTGTGGCTAGAGTGACATAAATCTTCGGAAATATTTTTACGGTTTATTTGTTCCGCGGGCGCCCCCAAAACCAGAAGAAAATATTACTTAAATTTCGTTACAGCTGTGTACATGGAGGTTGTGTTTTCCGCCCTACCTCAGTGCCGATTTTAATCTGAATATTTTTGAAAGGAAAATAGCCTAACTGACAAGACGCGGTTGCTAAGGCCGCCATCGGTTGCCCTAGCGACCATATGCGTCGCTAGGTCACTTCAGCTTCGAAGCCAATAAGAAAAGCTTATCGGTGACTCCCGCATGCGCACGGTTCTTGACAGGGAACCCTGTCACTGATGTCATCTTGTGCTTGTGTTTTTATTTTGTGATTATTTTGCTAGTTTATTGGTGTTTCTAAGCGTGTTAATTTAATTTTTGGTGCCCTTTTTACCATACCATACCTGTGTTCCACATTTAATTCTTCTTTTAATTTTATATTGGTTATTGTTGTTGTAGGTAAGTTTTAATTGAATATTCTTTTTATGCAGGCCGCGACCCAATCTGGTAATAGCACATTAACAAATAACCACCCATGCCACTTATGTTCAAAATCATTTCAAACCAGTAGAGGCTTAAACATTCACAAGGCCAAATCTCATCGCACCTGCCTCAGTCAAGACGCCTCCCCTCTATACTTAAGTAATTCACTGCCCTTACATTCTACCCATCCGATTCACATCCATCTTAGCCTTTTAAAAAACAACGTTCAGGTTGTAAAACGAATTCCCCGCGGGGCCAGAATCTCCGTCGCAACCCACCTCGCCGACCTTATACAAAAATGCTATGAATCCAACTCGCCAAAAGACTGGCATAATCTCTTCTTTTTTCCTTTCGTTATCCTTCACGCTAAAAACGATGATCAGAACCTATCTTTAACGCAAAAAATTAAGAATAACTGCTCACTCAGTTCCATCCCTCCGATTACACATGCTCGGCAGACATCAACCCACAATCGCATCAAATCCATTGAAAACAAAATTGGTGACGGAGATCTAAAAGGCGCCGCCCGCCTTCTTTTTTCTAGTGACGTGCTATCGCCAGATAACCCTGACACCCTTTCGGCCCTACAAACCAAGCACCCACCCGGCCCAGCAACTCCCTACTTTTTGGACCCACCTACAGCAACCCAGTCGTGCCTACAGATCAAAAACACCGATGTTGTAAGCGCTATTCATTCATTTAAAACAGGCTCTGCAGCGGGGTTAGATGGCCTTACTCCTCAACATTTAAAAGACCTGACGTCCCCATCCGTGGGAGACGCAGGTGAACGACTCATTTCCTGTATCACCAACTTAATAAATTTCATGTACTTGGGAAACATCCACCCAGATATCATACCCGTGTTATATGGCGCAAATCTAATCGCATTAACGAAGAAAGACGGAGGAGTAAGGCCTATCGCTGTGGGCGCAACACTTCGTCGACTGGCCTCTAAAATTGCAGTTCGATACGTCTTACCAAAATTACAAAAACTGTTTGAACCGGTTCAGTTAGGATTCGGAGTCCAAGGAGGCTGCGAGGCCGCTGTACATGCCCTTCGGACCTACCTTAGTGACGGTCAGTGTGAAGTGTTGCTCAAAATTGATGTAAAAAACGCCTTCAATTCGGTAAATAGGGACGCCTTGCTCTCCGAAATTAAATCGAACATTCCCGAAATTTACAATTATCTCCTTCACTGCTATGCAGATCCAACGAAGTTGATGTACCGTTCAAACGAGTTGTCATCCGAAGTCGGCTGTCAGCAAGGTGATCCCCTGGGGCCTGCAATTTTCAGCTTGGCAATAAATCCAATAATTCAAAATTTGACATCAAAATTTAATGTATGGTATTTGGATGACGGGACCTTAGGAGGTGATGCAGACTCTGTACTATCCGACCTTTCTTTAATAATTGACAAATTCAAATCTATTGGTCTTGAACTTAATTTCAACAAATGTGAACTATATATTCCAAATTCCAACACAAATGTCGACAACCTGAAACTAAAATTCAACCAACTTGCACCAAACATTAAAATACTTGATAAGAATACGCTTTGCCTCCTAGGATCCCCCATTTTTGAAGACAGCTTTCCCGGATATATTCAAAATTGCAAATCTAAATTCGAAAATCTTTCTCATCGCCTTCTTGAAATTAGCCCACATTACGCATTGTCTGTCATTAAATTTTGCCTTTTCGTTCCTAAATTAACTTACGTGCTACGCTGCTCCCCTCTCTGGAAATATCAAAATCTCTTATCACAAATGGATAACCTGATCAAAACTAATTTGGAAGCTATCCTTAATTGTCAACTTAGCGAGCAGTCGTGGACCCAAGGATCCCTCCCCATTCGGTACGGTGGTTTAGGGATCCGCAAAATTTCGGATGTCGCGTTACCAGCCTTTTTGTCGTCAGTCCATAGCTCGATCAGTCTCATAGGCAAAATCCTACGCACAAACTATGAGATCTCGGACTTGGAAGACGCCAAAAACGCTTGGTCAATTGCTTGCCCCAGTCAAAATTTTCCGGAAAATCCAAAATCGCAACGGAGCTGGGACGACACTATATCTAAATTATCCCAAGAATCACTACTCCGCGAATCCTGCACTGCTGGACGAGCCAGATTATTAGCTGCAGGCACAAGAGAAGCTGGTTATTGGCTCCACGCGCTCCCCTCCCGAAACATGGGCACCTTCCTAGAACCCAATACCCTGCGACTGTCGGTATGCCTACGCCTCGGGGTCCCGGTCTGCGCCCCACATCGGTGTCCCTGCGGAAACGACGTGGACCGGCTTGGGCATCACGGTCTTTCCTGCCAGAGAAGTGCGGGTCGTTTCTCAAGACATGCTGCCCTTAATGATATTATCCGTCGGTCTCTTGCTACGGTCAATGTGCCGGCTATTTTAGAGCCAACAGGCATATCTAGAAATGACGGCAAGAGACCGGACGGAATGTCGCTGATTCCGTGGAGTATGGGACGTGTGCTAGTGTGGGATGCAACTTGTGTTGACACACTGGCCCCGTCTCATCTCCACCGAACATCAATAAGGGCAGCAGCAGCAGCAGAAATGGCGGAAACTGCCAAAGCAGGAAAATACAGTGGTCTCGGTGCCGAATATGATTTTGTACCTTTCGGCGTCGAGACCCTTGGTCCGTGGGGCCCTGGCGCTCTGAGTCTCTTCAAAGATCTCTCAAAGAGACTCAGAGATACCACAGGAGACCGAAGAGCTGGCAGTTTCCTCGCTCAACGCATCAGTCTTGCGATCCAGCGGGGAAATGCTGCCAGCATCTTTGGTACCATGCCGCAGGGTCCATTTTTAGATTTATTATAGTTTTAGTTTATTTAATTTTATTGTACCTAATATACCTTTTTTATACTTCAAAGTTCATTCCTCAAAAATGGCTGAACCGATTTTGATAAAACATGTCTAGAACCATCGCTAGAAAACCTGCTTTTCAAATAAAAAAACCGCATTCAAATCGGTCCACCAGTTTAAGAGCTATGGTGCCACAGACAGACAAACACACAGACACACACATAGCGTCAAAACTTATAACACCCCTCTTTTTGCGTCGGGGGTTAAAAAGGAGTTATGACAAACACTACATTACACAAGTTTTGAACCAGCATCTCCTACCTATTAAATGACATAATAATTATAATAATCTAGCAAATGAGATATAGATAGATAGAGATAGATAGATAGCATATGTCTTATGAATTAATAAAATGTAGATAGATAATAAAATTAATAAAATGTTTGGGGTAGAAACCATTGGTCCTTGGGGTTTGAGTGCTTTTAATATTTATAAATCATTGTCGTCCAAATTGATGCAGCAGAGGGCTGGCTTTTTCTTAGCACAAAGATTAAGCATTGCCATACAGCGTGGTAATGCTGCCAGCCTTCTGGGCACCTTTCGACCTGGCAGTGATTTTTGGCAACTTTTTCGTAAGTTTAGTTTGTATGTAGTTTTAGGTACCTTTATTTTGTTTTATATTATAGATAAATCTTCTTATCATAAAATGTAGATCCTAGATAAAATAATATTGTCAAAAATTACAACCTAAATTTTTAGTGACCTAGAACGAAATATTTGTACGCCTGCTTGCATGCTGAATACATGTGCTAAACTTATTTTTTTAAGATAATTTTACTATATTCTTACAAATATGTTTTTGAATTTGAACTTGAATTTTGAATTAGTATAATCAATCGTACACAATAGATGATAATAGATAAAGATAGAGACCTAACATTCGATGCATTGCATATTCGGTGCAACGGTTTTGGTTGTACGGCATGTGACAACTGCAGTTGCATCCGTTGCATCCCGGGTGCAGGCAGAACTCGCAGCCGTGAATGCACTGAAACTGCACAGCTCAAGCTAAAGGCGGATACTCACTAACTAATCATCATCATCAGCCGTAGGACGTCTACTGTTGGAAATAGACCGTAGACCTCCAGTTGATTCGGTTGCAAGCGGCTTACATCCACCGTGAACTGCGGCTTTGACCAGGTCATCCGTCCGTCTTGTTGGTGGACGTCCTATGGTGCACTTCCATACAATACAAATATTCTTTATTGCACACCATAAAGCAGTACAAAAAACTCCATACTTAATATTATAAATGCGAAAGTGTGTGTGTTTGCATGTTTGTCCGTCTTTCACGTCGAAACGGAGCGACGGATCGGATTTTTGGCATAGGCTACTTTTAATCCCGGGAAAATGCACAGGGAACAGCGCGCGATAACTGAATTCCACGCGAGCGAAGCCGCGGGCAAAAGCTAGTAGTAATAAAAAGTGGGATTAAATACAGGGTGATTGGCATTTGTTACATACTTTTGTATTAGGTAGGTAAGTATATAACTATTCAGTTTTAAGCTATGTAAAAACTGACTTGCAAGGTCTGCACCGCAATGAGCCTTTAGATTATTTTTAATCGTCATATAAAACTACCTTGAATTTTTATTTGTTTACTGGTAAGGCGTGTTTTATTAATCCTAACTGTTATTGCTCAAATTAACGTTTGTTTTGGTTTGTTACTCTAACATCTGGTAGCATGGTGTATGTACGGTTGTGTTGGTCTGAAGATGAGCTCTGGTTAAATCATAAATCATTTATTTGTTTACCAGGATGTAGTCTTCGAAACGCGTCAATGTATTTTGGTGGTGGTGATAGATGTGTTTGTGTGATTTGTGTGTGTTCTTACAGTGTGGAGGTGGAGGAACTTGCTTATCTTAGTAAATCTCCATCCTGTGTTTCACAAACTCCAAACCTCCAAACCTGTGTTTTCTGGTACATACTGCTTACTATTTATGAGTTGGTGTGCAAGAGTTATTGTATTGTATAGGTATTGTACCGGGTGTGGCCTGTAATACGAGCAAATAATTAAAACATAGATCATACTCGTCAAACTAAACAACATTAGTTCAGCAATTTTTTTAAATAATGGAGTCTTAAGATTTTCCTATTCTCATACAAATTAAATACTGCAATCAATACGCCATCCTAGAACACAACTAACGTCGCCTGTCACGCTACAAACATCAAGCATTTTGCTTTACATTGCTTCTTCGAATAAACTTTAAAGTGTAATAAAATTAAAAAAAAACTAATGATTTAAAAGTCGCTGAACTAATGTTGTTCATTTTGACGAGTATGATCTATGTTTTAATTATTTGCTCATATTACAGGCGACACCCGGTATATGGACCTCCGCAAAGTAACGCCTGATCCAATAAATTACAGACTATCACTTACCTGAATTACAGATGGCCAATTAATATTTCCTGGACTATAATTAGATTTTTTGGACTATCTGAGTGGACAGATGGACACTCGCCCTTACTGCGCCAGGCGGCAGTCGGCGCGACGGCGCGTGAACTGCATCTAAAATGACGCCTGCGTTGAGACTCATCCAATATCGGAACCAAAACCTTGTCGAGGTCCAATTCTAGAATATAATTCATCATCATCATCATATCAGCCATAGGACGTCCACTGTTGGACATAGGCCTCCCCATAGACCTCAAGTTGCCTCGGTTAGCAGCGGTTTGCATTCACCGTGAATCAGCGACTTTAACCAGGTCATCCGTCCATATCGTTGGTGGACGTCCTACGCTGCGCTTGCTTGAGAGTATAATTATAAACTTGGATTCAGTTCATCATCATCCTAGCCTTAAAGTTATGTACTTGGTCTATGTCCTCCTCCTTCTTTTTCAGGCTTTATCTATCCACTGCTGGATGTAATCCTCTCCTAATCTCTTCCACTCCATCCTATTCTCCGTCTTCCTGAGCCAGTACGCATGATTAAGAAGCTCAAAATCATAGCATAGAGACAGAGCACGCACCAAAGTAACATACATCTTGAGACGCATTGCACGACTGAAATGGAACTGGGCAGGCATGTGGCACGCCGAGTGGATGACCGCTGGGTCTTATAGTGCTTGTGTGGAGACCACGGACCACAAGAAGAAGGGTAGGCAGACCCCAGATGAGATGGTCTGATGACATAAAGAGTTACGCCGGATGTACTCGTACCTACAAGTTAATGTATCATATTGCCGAATAAACATTTTCTTTCTTTTCTTTCTTTCCTTACACGTCCTGCTGCTGGGGGCTTAGGCCGTAGTTTCAATGCCGACCCTGTGCTAATTGGAAACTTCGTACACTATTGAATTACAATGCAGAGTTGTAAAGTTTTTCTCGCGATGTTTTCTTTTATCGTAAACCGCTTACGGCTGCTAAACGTGTCGAAGTTATATAATTTGAAAAGAAATTATTTTATACGTTCTTAAAAAAAAATCGGAAATAGTTATTTGTGTCACAAGGGAGCAAAATGGTGTATTTACGGTGAAGGCATACATTGAATCGAGAATGTAGCGAAGGATTCTACAATAGAATCCTGAGCGTAGTGTGGGATTCTAAAGTAGAATCCTGAGCGTAATGAGGGATTCAAGTGTTTACGCCCAAGATGAAAATAATTTTGCCCCCGAGTGGCTCATACAACTTTTCACACCAAGCATTAAGAAACTTGAAAAAAAAAAATCTAAATATTATAAAAGAACAACCAGCATAGAAAATGGCGTGGCTTTACAATATTATCAACTTCAAAAAATGGCATTTGCAATAAAACACTTAGAAAAGCCTTGAACAGAAAAGTTGCACTTTGCTCCCTCTCGTCAGGCAGGAAAAGTTACTTTTCTGAAGGAGAGGTGTGAAAAGATATATGTTAGTCTGATAATTTTTCATTACCAGTTTCAACGTTTGGACAAGTTTTTAATTGCTTAATTATTTCTATTAAGCATAATGGTGCCGTTGAATTAATGGGAGCGTTTTTGGAATGTTTCAAATTTTAAATTTAATAACAAAGTGTGAAAAAAGTGCAAAAATAGTACGCGCTGGGAGCGGTGACTTTGTCCCATTGTATGCAGGTCACTGCAAATCATTTCCGCCTTAATAAATATATTGGTTAACTAGTTCAAGAAAAAATCACAGCGCCATTTTACCACCCCACTAAAGGACTATCTGAAAATTGGAAAAACTGTGAATTTATGCTTTTAATATTCTCCTGCGAGCGTCCTACAATTACGTGGCTTAATAGCCCGATAAAGCTATTTTGTTGAGCAATTTATGTGGCGCGTTCGATTTGGAAGACAAAAGAGACAGTTGGCCGGCGCTGGCAAACTGGAGGGTAATTTGTTCACTGTAGTTGAAAATGAACTTTATAGCAATCATCATCATAATACCAGCCAAAGGACGTCCACCGTTGGACATAGAAATCCCTCATAGACCTCCAGTTGCTTCGGCTGGAAGCAAACGCGAACCCGCGGCAGTAACCAGATGGTCTACTCCGCAGTTCGAAAATCGAAGTTCGTATCGTACCGTCCCTCTCGCTCTCGTATTAAATAGTATACTCGTAAGCAGGGGTCAGACAAAAAGTGCGAATGACGTAAAAATAACGTAATCTTGCACACAAGATGATGTTTTTATTTAAACTTCCGTGTGACATGTAGTAACAAAGTAGCATTAATGAAGTAACAAAATAATCGTAGATAAATCAATGGAATTCAGTGAATAAAATAAATTTCATATCGTTTAATAAAGAGGTTGATAAATGATAAGTGATAATTGTTTATGAAAATCAAAAATACTATTTGAAATCATACTATAAGTGGTTTGACGTCATCGGCACTTTTTGTCCGACCCCTGCTCGTAAGTGTCCCTCTAGATCTGACTGGCACAGGTCAGGTATATTAAAAACAATCTTGGCACTAACTGTTTCCCGCGACTCCGTCCGTGTACAATTCGTTTAACGCTATTCCTCGGGAACTATATGACTTTCCGGGATATAAAATATTTTATGTCCTTTCCCGGGACTCGAACTATTTGTATACCAAATTTCATCTAAATCGTTTCAGCGGATTAGACGTGATGAGGTAACAAACAAACCACAGACTTGCAAACTTTCGCATTTATAATTTTAGTGCGATTACTCATAATTCATTAAAAAAAACGCGGAAAACCACGTTCAAAACACAATCATAAAAATAATAATTTATTGAATCAGGCGTTACTTTGCGGAGGTCCATATCAATGAACTAAAAGAATTTCCTTGCTCACCCGCGACTTACGATAGCTAAGCTTATGCAAAATACGCGTGTTCATGCAGTTCCTTCAACTCCACACTGTAAAACACACACAAATCACACAAACCCATCTATCACCACCACCACACTACACTGACGCGTTTCGAACTCAACCGGAGCTCATCTTCAGAGTGACACAACCGTACACCATGCTACCAGTTGTTAGACAACAACTGTTATTTGTTCTGGTGTCTCTGAAGATGAGCTCTGGTTGAGTTCGAAACGCGTCAGTGTAGTGTGGTGGTGGTGATAGATGGGTTTGTGTGATTTGTGTGTGTTCTTACAGTGTGGAGGTGGAGGAACTGCATGAACACGCATATTTTGCATAAGCTTAGCTATCGTAAGGTCGCGGGTGAGCAAGGAAATTCTTTTAGTTCATAAAAATAATTACATTATTTAACATAATTCGGTTCACCACCGTAAGCAAATCATTCATTGGACTTCATCAATGAATCATACAAAAGAATGAACCAAAAGATAATAAAAGAGGAACAACTACTTAATATTCATTAGTAATATAATATACCCGGGGGTATTATTTGATATTCTCTAACAATGAGGTCGATTCATAATCAGATCAGAATATCATTAGAATCTATACTCTAGTGATTTATCTATGACGTAGGAAGACCATTGATCATTTTTCATTGTTGTAAACTTTCGTGATTTTAAATAATTCATTGAATCAGGCGTTACTTTGCGGAGAGCTTCACACAAACCCATCTATCACCACCACCACACTCACGCGTTTCGAACTCAACCAGAGCTCATCTTCAGTCACACAACCGTACTCCATGCTACCAGATGTTAGATTAACATTAAATGTTAACAAATTTTGTGTGTGTTCTTACAGTTGGAGGTGGAGGAACTGCACGAACGAGCATTTTTTGCATAAACTTAACTATCATAAGGTCGCGGGTGAGCAAGGAAATTATTTTAGTTCATTTTCGAGATTTTCACTCATATTCAAAATACCATAAACAGGACCTTTCACGCTAAAACACACGAGTAATATTTACCTCGTTTCGACCACATTACATTACAGTGGCCGGGGTCACTGGGTTCATTAACCCCCGACACAAAAAGAGGGGTGTTATAAGTTTGACCGCTATGTGTGTCTGTGTCTGTCTGTGGCACCGTAGCTCTTAAACAGGTGGACCGATTTGAATGTTGTTTTTTAATTGAAAGCAGGTTTTCTAGCGATGGTTCTCAGACATGTTTTATCGAAATAGGTTTAGTCGTTTTTGAGATATTGCACTTATAAGTTCCAAAGTCGGGGGTTTTCCGACTTTTTGTTGGTTTTGAACATGAAACTACCGTGAGACTAACTCATATTAAATGATATTGTAACGGAAACTTTGCTTTTGTTGGTTATGTGGTTTTTGTTCATAAAATATAAGAAACCATTTTTTATCAGCAAATAGGATCAGTTAGTAAAAGGAATCCATACTAATATTATAAATGTCTTTCACGTCGAAACGGAGCGACGGATCAACGTGATTTTTGGCATAGAGATAGTTTATGGACCAGAGAGTGACATAAGCTACTTTTTGCACAGTTCCCGAGAGAACAGCGCGCGATAACCGAATTCCACGCGGGCGTAGCCGCGGGCAAAAGCTAGTATAATAATAATTATGACAATTAAAATTAATTTCTACCCAATTTTAATTCTTTGACATATAAGCCTGTTGTTAAATTTAAACATTGACGGTAGGTAGTACTGAGCATTTTTTTTAATGTAATTCATCTTTTATTAGCCAGACGTATTAAACAGAAATCGTTTGTATGACGTAAAATGGGTTGAAGTTACATCACAAGGTACCAAAAGTCTTTAAATAATCTGGACTTTAAGCTCAAAAACATTTCAGGGAATCATTTTATCTCCACTTACGTGCGTTAATAAGAAATATTATTATAAATGAAGCTTGAGTTTCTGGAATGAGTAAACAACAAATACTTAATTATTTATACGTACTTTTATAAAGTATACACAAAAAACAGCTTTCCATCAGCAGCTTAAGGTTCAATATGCAAAGAAATAAGTAATAGAATTAAGCCTTGCTTGGAGTTGTTAAAACCACCTAAAACTTGGATGCGCCATCGTCAACGTACAGCAATATTATCCTTATAGCAATAGAACAAAGTAGAATGTGCATTGTCGTATGTATGACATGAAGCTTATTACATCGTAACCACAAACCGGTTAGGTATATAATTGCACCGATAAGCGATTGTATAGGTTGAGTCATTATGTACTTAAATACGCAGGTATTTGCTGCAATGCAAGCTGCATTACAATATAGATTGCCAAGGTTAAATAAACTAAAACCAACCTTGCATGCTTCGCAAAAAGATACTGCATGTCTATAAAATTTAGACAAAGACGTAACTTTTCGAAGAACGCGTCAAAATAAATAAAGTTTAAAAACAATAATGGACGAAATGCAAATGGTAATAATGGTAATGGTTATTTGATTTAACATGGTTGTCGGTGAAACTATTAATTATATAATATAGAAATTACATAAACATTTGATGATATCGAAAAGGAACTTAACTCGGCAATTGATGAGTCTATTATATCAAATATGGAATTTCACTATTTTTTATAATCCACACAATATACAAAACAAGCTAAGCAAGCTAAAAAAATTGTTAAATCTTACCAACCAAATTTCAACATATTCCACCTATAAAATATCACTCCAACATATCCTAAGCGCCAATAACAATCTCAGCGAAATGACGTAACGCCATAAACCAACAGAATTACGCGGCGTCACAAAATGGCGGCGCATAAAAGAAAATGGCGGATCGCGTTAAAATGGCTGCGATTTATATAACAAGCGCCGAGCAATCATGCTTAAAACTGCTGACGTCGAACCAATTGTTTTTGTCTGAGAAAATAAAACCTTTATTTGGAAGTATGTTGTTCTGAGAAAGAGGCACGTTGTGTGAACACCCCCTCCCCTAGCGCGAGACGCAAAAAAGGGGGTAGGTACTTGCTGTAATTTTGTAGAATTTATTTCGACAGTTGAAATTTTATGGAAAACTTTATTCCAAAGATGTCCAATCTATTTTATAGTGCGACACTCTTTGCGTTATCGTATTTTTTTATCTTTTTACGAGACTGCTCAAAGGGAGTACTTTTTTTCGAGTGCACCTATACGCTACCGAAACGGCAGGACGGATTTCGACCATTGAAATCATAACTGTCGGAGTGACATACTTAGACCAGTTTCAATATGACTTACACGAAAAAAAATATGAAAGAGGGGATTAAAAAAGGCTGAACTAGGCATTCCAGAAATA
This sequence comes from Choristoneura fumiferana, assembly GCF_025370935.1. NCBI lineage: Eukaryota > Metazoa > Arthropoda > Insecta > Lepidoptera > Tortricidae > Choristoneura > Choristoneura fumiferana. The sequence continues at coordinate 12,047,442 of NC_133500.1, forward strand.
CTATATCGATCATAATTACACTTTTAGGGGCTGTTTCACCATCCATTGATTAGCGTTAACCGACGGTTAAATGTGATGCCGTCTCTATTTGTTTTGTTCGAATAGACAGAGACGGCATCACACCTAACCGCCAGTTAACACTAATCAATGGATGGTGAAACAGCCCCTTAATCTACTATTTTCTGACGTTCATCAAAAGTATGAAATAGAAACAATAAATTAAAACATCATAAAACTTTAAATAAAAACTAAAAAAGTCATTCAAATACAGCTCAAAAATGCCCACTGAATGGGTCCTACTTAACTGTTGAATTTGAATTTTGAATTTTAAGCAGGCGAGTTTTTTTACAATACAATACACAATACAATACAAAATATATATATTTAATATATTTAACATATTAATATATTTTTACCTTTTATTTTATGTTGAGGTCTGATCCAAGATGCCAAAAGCGATTTGTACTGGTTGTACGAAATTTTTTTGTGAAATCCATAAGTGAGAACATACATTTGAATTAACGATAGCTTTAACTTATCGCCGTTTTATCGAAAAAATATAACAATTACCTTTACTAATGGAGAGTTCTTTTTTTCTCGAGCAGCAATGTAATGCAAACATTTATTTGACATTCCAGAGAGGCAGCAAGTGATAGTATTAGTTGGTAGCTTTGTTACGATACATTGCGCGCCGAATTAATTTGTATAAAAAATGTTTTTTTTTTTTTAAACTAGTAATACTAATTTACGTTCATTAGGGTTTATGCTTTCAGCCCTTAAAATATATGTTCTTATGGAAGTCACAAGTTTTATTGTAGTCTAATACTCGTACAATGTACTATCCGATATAACATAAAATGCCCTCATCTCTTGGCGCGTGGATCGCCCGCCATTGGACGCCGGCTTACATCGCTGTTTTATTTTTATTCACTTGATTGCATCCTGCGATATTAAATTCCTACCCCAGAATACACAGTGTAGAGGGATGCAGAATAGTAAGAAGCTGGACCTCGTGTACAGTTGAGTGTTCGCTCAGTTAGCATGCGATGGGGCGGGGCGTGCGGTGTTCATGTTACACATTTACTTATTCTTATTGCCTAATAATTACACAGCATAAGCACTATGACACAACAGTACCTACAAGTATACATAAACACACACACACACACACACACACACACACACATATCGAAAATACAAACTGAAATAAGCAAAGAAAAACCAGAAAAATAAGACCAGTGCTGGGAATCGAACCCAGGTCCTCGGCATTCCGTGCCACGTGCTATACCACTACACCACCACTGGACAGTGATACAGACACGAATTTCTCCTATGCACCACATATCTCAGCTTGTTTGTTTTCTTATTTAGTCACTTAAGCAGCGACACTAGCGACATCTATGCTGTAGCCCTCATCGAGAAACTTTCACACACACACACACACACACACAAACACACATTATGGAATTTCAAAAATCAATCCATGATCCTCTGCTTGAGATGCCATAAGTCAGACCACTAGGCTTCCTTGGCTTTTTAAATACAGTTAACTAAAAGTACATGCAGCAAATTTTTGTATAAAAAAATCTAATAATGCAGCTGTTATTCTTTTCACTAAAATCGATGAGCCGTGTATTAATCTTAGGGTATGCACGGAAGAAGGGAAGAAATGTTGCCACAATGCCCACGAAATAAAAATAGGTGGTTGGTGTTGCTTGCTACTATTAGGTGCAAAAAATCAAGCCCTCAAATGTATGCAGTAATTAGTAATACTGTATGTAGAGTGGGCCAAATTTTGTGCCTCAAAGTATATTATATCGATACAATCAATTTAGTACGCAACTCTCCTGTACTTCCCTTCTGCTACTTAACAGTCGTGCGACCAAGTCAATTATTTGCGTTGTAACCGAGCGGATATTGTGGCGCTAGCGTCGCCGAGTTGTCCGTAACTTTCGATAGACCACAGCTGGGCCTTTGAGGGTAGACCACTTGTGGCGACCCCTCTAGCGCCATCTAGTGAGCAAATATAGAAACTTCAACGCCCTGCATCGCGACATCACAGTTCTCAATTCTACATTCTCTTTCTTTTTTAACCGACTTCAAAAAACGAGGAGGTTCCGACCGTAACTAGAAAAAATATTTTCAAGGTTTTTGTAGTCGGTTCCATTTTTTGATAATTTTTTTTTGGAGTCGGTTTTAATTTTTTGTAAAAAAATATATTTTCTACACACAATTGTATTCGAAACGCGTCGGGTGGTGGTGATAGTTGGGTTTGTGTAGTGTTCTTACAGAGTGGAGGCGGAGGAACTGCATGAACACATATTTGTTGCATAGTGCGTATCGTACGGTCGCGGGTGGGTGAGCAAAGCAATTACCCTTTGAATTATAGTTCATTAACGTTTGTTAACACAGTAAAAAGTAATTTCAAAGTCAAAGTGAAAGTCAAAATATCTTTATTTCATTTAGGCTACAACAAGGACTTATGAGTGTCAAAAAAAATCTACCACCGGTTCGGAAAAATCTCTGTTGAGAAGAATCCGGCAAGAAGCTAATAGTATGTGAAGCTCCCATCTACAGCTATAGCCCTCTCGATCTGAGAGGAGGAATGTGCCCAGCAGTGGGACTAATGCCGCGAATGTGAATACATTTACCTGTCGTGTTGTGTCGTGACGCATCAGAACGGTATCGGTTTCATACATTTTACATCACGGGTCGGCAACGCGCGGCCCGAGACGTATCTCCTTGCGGCCCGCGACTTTTTTTTTAACATCACTACCTACAATAGGTAACTAGGTAAATATATATTAGGTACATAATTATCTTACAAGTGCGGCCCTTTATCCATTTTTTTCACTATGTTGCCCAAGTCTGTCAAATGGTTGCCGATGGATGCAGTGTGTTGTGACGGCTTGTATTTTGTCGCATCAAAGAGAGAGAGGGACAGAGAGCATCACAACACAACACGACAGATAAATGTGAACGCGACTTAACAAAGCCCGGAGAATTCAACTACAACTCAGATTCACAATTCGAAGTTTACCCACCATCATACCTCAATTTAATCAACTTCATACCATAGTAAATCCTTATTTCGATACATTATCGAAATTGTAACATACACAGCAATAACTTGGCAAACAGTTTGGTAGCTCCGGCGTGGATGACAAGCAAACATATTGGTGACAACTCACTAGCGACACCACAGGGGCACCTTATTCAAACGTCTTACGATTCAAAATGCAACGACGCAGAGACCAAGCTTTACCGGGTGATGCTCAATTGAGTACGCAAGCTCAACTTATGCGAGAACCTTATGCTACTGGTGATAGGGGTGTTAATCGTTTGGCTGGGGGGTCAAGTCAGAATGGACCTGTGTTTGACAGCTGTCACAGTGTCCTGTAACGAGGTGGTGGCAAATTGGTGCGAACAGTAAATTTATGGAGGAAACATCGCTTTTCCTGTGTGACTTTCGGCCCGGAAAAGTAGTCTGTGGTAATAAATTTTTCAGTTAGTTTTAAACAGTTGAATTGAAATAATTTTACTAAATTTCTAGGTATAGAGTTTTCGTTAAGGTGCTAATTACGAAACCATACGACACATCTTAAAGGATATCTATTGAAAAGCTACCCACACTTAATAAGACATAAGTTACATTTTATACCAAAATTCAGAGATAAAGTCCAAAAATTTAAGATTGTTTTTTTTTGGAATCTTTTTGTATTTTTTATTTCAATTCCAAATTTTTTGTTACCTTTACGGTCATCCTGTAAAACCCATATCGAAACTGACGATATAGATGCATAGTAAAACTAGAAAAATAAGACCAGCGCTGGGAATCGAACCCAGGTCCTCGAAATTCCGTGCCACGTGCTATACCACTACATCACCACTGGAAAAATTTCAAACGCTAGGAAACATAAAACTCTTTTTTTAAGCAACGTTAAATGAAATTCATTTTGTAATTTTTGAGTTTTCCCACGGGATTTTTTGTAATTCCGGAATAAAATTTCAATTGCTAGGCCTAAGGCTGCGTTCCCTTCATTAAGCTCGCCTCCAGCACCGCTCTGGTAGAAAAGCTGAGCAGAGCGAGGCGAGGTAAATGATGCTTTCCTATTGGTTCATGAAAAACAAATTTCTCTCACATCTCTGGTTAAAACTCAGCCTTACAGTTTACGCGCTGCTAGTAAAATTAAGCCGAGTTTAGACTTGCACAAAAAATCGTGCCAGTTGCTTACATTGCGAGGCCGTAAAGCCAACGAGTTTGTAGTGGTCTATCGAGCGCCGCAATGTAATGCAACTTGCACGATTTTTCTTGCAAGTCTAAACTCGGCTTAGAGATATGATAGAGTCAAAGTATAGAGCTTTATAGGTAGTCATTCACGATGACGCGTGCCGTGGTTCTTATTACGATGTCATTAATGTCTAATTTTGAAAAAATCACGCGTCTTCGTGGATGGCACTGGGTATACGAAGTTAACTAAATCAGTCTCGAGGCAGCAAGGCTTAAATAGAACTACAAATCTCTGCGTACGCCATTTTTCATTCACACATAATATTTCCATTTTATCGGAGAGTAGCGTCAGCAGAACGCGTCCGGCGGCACGTAGTAAATCAGCGTATCTGCCGGCTGCGCGCTTCATTGCTGACTGTAGGTAGGTACTTGCGGACAGTCAAAACTATAGGCAAATGAGTTTTGGAAAAAAAGGGCGACTACTTTAAAAAAAATTTTTAAATAGAAACTGAAAAGAAAATAACAAGGCTAGTATAATGTAAGTCATCCTATTTATGAAAAGTGTAAACAAAGACGCCATTTACCCGACCATAGACATTTAGTGACATGAAGAACTAGAATCTACTTGCAAAATAATGAATCTGGTCAGTAAATCGATTAATTTTTTATTTTTTTATTTATTTATTTAGGTACAGTTTTACATAATAGGTTTACAAAGTTGGCCACTATTGGAAACCTCTACAGCCTTATTAATAAAAAACATCTAATTCGAATTTAATCCGAACTTACACTTGGACTAGTTACTCCATGACTAAATAAGTATTAAGTCAGTTTTAAAATTTGTATTAATAAACATGGATTAGCGACGTATTAGTTAAACATTTCTTAAACCTAGACTATGACGTAAAAAATGGCAACCCAGCGTGAGAAAAAAATAAAAGAATGAGTCATTGAACGAACGAGGAATGAACCATAGAAAAAAAAACAAGAAATGTCTTTAATCTGTGGTATAAACCCACATCCGAAGTAGAAAATAACCAAATATAACATGCGGCCGAGCATGGCGCTGTTTTGTAGTGTATCTCGCTCACTCTTGTCATAGTCACAATAGTGTAAGTGTAGTGGTAATTAGTTCTGGCGCTGGCCACCAGAACATGTATATTTGCATTGTCAGATGGGCTACTACGAAACTCGCAAATCGAAGTTCGTATCGCACCGTCCCTTTCACTCGCGTATTAAATGACATAAGCATTAGCGGGACGGCAACATACGAAGTTCGAGTTTTGCACTTCGTGGTATAGGGCCAGCATAGATTGTCAGCCTTTTGAAAACGGTTCATTGTTTGTTATTACGGGAATAATACTGAAACTGAAACTATTGAATAAAGATCGCATGTTAAGTAAAGACTTGACGAAACTTGTTGTGGATTAGTAGTACCTTTTTGTAATTTGTTTATTCCTTTTTTTTATTATTGTTTTAAATGTTTTAATACACGTTAAAAATAATTTAGTAAAAACGAAGATATCACGTGATAGTAAAGTCATTTTAACTTACTTCTCCACGGCCCCACTCTCTGTGGCAGTTAAGACTTTGATATGAGGCTGTATGTGACCACCTCTCGCATCACCTGCTAACTCATTTTTCACCAATGATCAACTATGAAATTGGCAGTATCACGACTAAATCGGTATTTAGTTTTAAATTCGTGTTCTGAAAGCTCGAAAGGATTTTTGCGAGTTTTGTATAATTTTATATGCCTAACCACCTCCTGTTCTAATTTCTCGAGTTCTTCAAGCTCTTGCACGACATGCAAATCTTCGGCATAATAATCCATGCTATACTATGCTATATGCATGTAAAAATAGTAGTCAGGTAAATAAATTTACTACAACGAATTTCAAATAAATCCACAGGCAAACCACAACCAACAATCGTCAAACAGAAAAGTTAGGTTACTCCAATATTACTCCATCGTTAAACTAGGCATCACCAAGGATTAAGTTTAAGTCCGAGACTAAGCCTGGATTAGCTTACTCTTTCCTTACTTCTTGTTTATTAATACTGACTTTTACTAATCTCAAGTTCAACCTCGAATTAAAGTTACACCTACTCTACTCCACGTTTATTAATAAGGCTGCTAGGGTTTTAATAATAGTTGGCGAGATCACGCAGATCGATGCTTTTTACTTTTATTAATTATTAAATATAATATATGTAGCTTAATCTAGGCACAGTTATACAAAATATATATATATATATATGTAACAGTCCAATCTATACATTTTATAATAAAACATCTACCCCCTGTACCACAAAAGTTACAAGTGCTACAATGCTACAAAATTGTTAAGTTTCTCTTAGTAAAAACGTAACAATTTTGTAGAATTGTAGCACTTGTAACTTCTGTGGTACAGGGGGCTGGTCTCATGGTTCACAAGCCAAGTAGTGTTTCTTCAACAGCGACTTAAATTTATTGGGGTTATTAATAATGTTCAAGATTTCACTCAACAATTCCTTAGGTAGGTAGTTAAGAATGAGTGGTAGCAAATACCTGTTGGTTCTTCTACCGTAAGTGTATTAATTGAATAGATCAAAGTATTTTTGTCTTTTTTATTATTTACAATACTTGATTTAATTGCAAAGACTGTTTATTCAATTATAAAAGCAGTAACTATGTATTTTTTTTATTTTAACGTAAGTAAATAAACATCGCTTATAAAATTGATTTTTAAAATGTCAAATTTTCCACCATCTCTACCTCAGATATCTCTACGCTAGTCTATGCTACTAATGATTATACCCATAATATTTCATTCAAAAAATAACATCAGATTTTGACGATGATTTTTCAAATGAAAATTAAATATTGAAATCAAGTGAATTTGGGTGAAAAGAGTAAATTATACGTCTAGTTAAAAGATACAAAATTATAGATGAGTGTGTTATTGATTCGATCCAGTGGGTGTTTATACACGAGTTTTGATGAAATTGTTTTGTTTACATTTTATATAAATTGGATTGATATAAAGCATAGTCTCTAACTCTGTTAGGTAACTAAGTAAAAGTACATTCAAAGGTAGGGACCCAATAAAAACTATCCCAAAAATGTCCAGTGTAATGGGTTCCAACCTTAAGAACCTGATATAATATCATAATCTAATCCTATAAAATAAAATAATCTCCCTCCATATTTTTATTCGTGGACTGCAACCAACTTTCTACAATTTTTGGGGGTACAGTCAAAGGGAAAAATATATGCACGTTACGAAGACATCAAAGATATCTAATACATCCTTATGACACTAACCATAAGGTCGATGTATACATAATTATATTTGGCACTACGGCTAAGAGCTTCTGATATAACTCCTTTACGTTAAATCATTTTGCACATAAGTTTTAATAAACAAAGATGTCTCACTCAGTATTTCTAAAAACTAAACATTTTATATTTTATGAAACACTAGCTTTTGCCCGCGGCTTCGCTCGCGTTAAATTTGGAGTAACATACATTTACTTTCTGCGATCCTTTTTTCGTGTTTTGATTAATTTTTAAATAAATACAGACAGATTTTCTTTTAGACAGATGGTGCAAATTTTGTAATACAAAAATCGACCTACATACGTATGTAATTAATTATGATTCTTACCAACTTGAAACCCTGCTTCGCTGATTCAGGGTTAGAATTTTAGAAAACGTTAAAGTACATACATAGGAGTGTACATAGGAGTTCCCTTCTACGGAGACGATCCTCGCCAGGATGAGCAGGATGTCACTGCTAAATAATTGTTACCAGATTTACATCAGTTTGCCAAATCTCCAGTCCCCAGTTTTATTGGTTTAGCTTATGCGTTTTCTGATTCAGTTGGTAAGTATATAAAATCCTCTTTATTCGTTTTATCCCGTGGGATATTCGGAAAATCTTTGAAACAGTTTTTACCTACCTGCATGCCAAATATGAAGTACGCAAATAGGGCCATTTTGAAGTGAAAATATAAATCCCATTTTATTCCCTATCCCGTGGGAATTTTGATAAATCCTGAAAATTGTTTTTAGCTGTTAGTATTACCTACTTGTTTACCAAATTCGAAGTCTCTAATAATTATACTTACGGTAAAAAGGTCAATAATTGAAAGTGAAAATACAAACCCCATTTATTTACTATCCCGTCGGAATTTCGAGAAATCCTGAAAACCGTTTTTAGCTGTTAGTATTACCTACTTGCATGCCAAATTTGATGTCTCTAATAATTATAGTTACGCAAATACAGCCATTTTGAAGTGACAATATAAATCCCATTTTTTCCCTATCCCGTGGGAATTTTGATAAATCCTGAAAATAGTTTTTAGTTGTTAGTATTACCTACTTGTTTACCAAATTTGAAGTCTCTAATAATTATAGTTACGGAAATAGGGTCATTAATTAAAAGTGAAAATACAAATCCCATTTATTCACTATCCCGTGGGAATTTCGTAAAATCCTGAAAAGGATTTTTAGCTAATAGTATTACCTACTTGCATGCCAAATTGAAAGTTTCTAATAATTATAGTTACTGAAATAAGGCCATTTTGAAGTGAAAATATAAATCCCATTTATTCCCTATCCCGTGGGAATTTCGAAAAATCCTTTCTTAGTGCGCGTCTACACCTATTAAAGAACATATATTCCAAATTTCAAGTTTCTAGACCCAGCGGTTTGGGCTGTGCGTTGATCTATAAGTCAGTCAGTCAGTCAGTCAGTCAGTCAGTCAGTCAGTCAGTTTCTTCTTTTATATATATAGATTTAGCGCAATATGTACGCAATGCATTATTAAAATGCGTGACACACGTCGTGTGTTTGTCCAAATGCTTGATAAACGTTTGGTCAAATATTTGTTCAGGTGAGTCACCTTCAACAGTACATCCTAACCGATGATTAAGAAAAGGTGACAGGTTTTAAAATTGGAGTTAATAACCCTGGCCATATTCGACAACAACGACTGTTTTCGTCTCGTCGTCGTCAATCCAGTGGTTTGGCCATAGCCAATCATTTGTTGGAGTCAGGGCCAAACCACTGGATTGAGCTTCACAATCCCAAAATTCTGTCCACGGAACGTCATTTTTACTCAAGCATGGTACGTGAAGCAGTTGAAATAAAAAAGCATAAGAATTTCAACCGGGATCCATCCATTCATCTTCGTGGAATCCTGTTATTAATAAGTGTCGGCGTCGGGATGAATGTTCGGAGGGACGATCGGACGTTGTTAGTGTTGTGTGTCGGTGTGATAGGGTGACTAATAAAAGTGACCAAGTGCGGGTAGTTCGTAATACGAGTGCCGGCACTATTAGTGATCAAGTGCGGGTAGTTCGAAGAACTCGCGCTGCTAGGCAGACTTGACACCCCACACTTCAGTCTACTCGTGACCACGGCAACTGTAACGTTGCCAAAACGTCGAGGTAAATATTACTTGTGTAAAAATATCGTGATAAGTCCCGTATATGGTATTTTGACTATGCCTAGGAATTTCATAATCTGCCTAAACTAGCCAAATCATGAAATGGTGGCGTTTCATGATATGCCTAGGAATTTCATGATCTGCCTAAACTAGCCAAATCATGAAATGGCGGCGTTTCATGATATGCCTAGGAATTTCATGATCTGCCTAAACGTCACTAGGCAAATCGTTAAACGGTGAGTTTTGAACGATATGGCGGATGTCCCTTAGCCAATTAATGAAATGGCGCCATTTCACGATACGCCTAGGAATTTCGTGATCTGGCGGATTTTGCAATCGGCCGCCGACATATACATCACAAGTATTTACTTAACACAACTTTATTTTTAGCACAGTAGGTTCGCTATTTGAAGCGATCGCTAATGCGGATCGGAATTATTTCCAAATATCCCTGTCCATCATATAATATAAAGTTAAAAAAATATCTACGCGCCACGAATACTCAGCAACCATCAATCAGTTCGTGTGCTGCGCGGTTACGTACAGACTCACGCGCATTTATTACGTACCTTAATATGTCACAACGATATAAACAGTATTGTTCGGTGTACGGATGTTTAAATTCATCTAATATAATATAATAAAAACGTATCTATTGAAGTTATTTATCAGAATGCGAATTTTTTTATACTCTTAAATTCAACAATAAAGCTTTTCGCACAACTCAGAAGAGGCGCAAATACTTCTCCGTAGCTAATTTGTAGGTAACAAATATCGTAGTTATGAAGCCAAATAAAACCGTTTAAAACATAATACGTTTTGTGGTTTATTATAATAACGTAAAATGCATTTTTGTTAAACACTACTTAGTCAATCTTTAAAACTCTCCTAATCCTTTCCCTACTTTAAATTTCAGTGACAGTTAGTAGAGTAGGCAGCCCTATCGCGCGTTTGTGTACCGAGCCGGTGTAGGTATTAAATCTAGGACGCTGCCGACACAAAATACTGCTGCTTTTTTATACTGTGCCATCAAGAACAAACCCAATTTCTCAAAATATTTGTCCAGTGATTGCCTAAACTGAGATGTTGTTGCCTTCAGTTCAGTAAGTGGAAAAACATATTTGAAGCACTGAAAAATATTATGTACCACGGCCTTATTACGTGGGAATAACAGTCTGTTTACACGACCAAGACGATCCGCGTCAGTATCAAGATAATATCTTGACTTTGAACCATATTATGGTTCTCATCTATCCATCTATATAAATAAAAATGAATTGCCGAAAGGGTTGTACGCGCACAACTTCTGAAAGACATCACCGAATTAGATAATTATTTTTTTGTTGTGTTCGTTGTTGTCAGGACAAAGTCTGTGCGTAACTAAATTAAAAAAAAGAGACTGGAACGGGGGCGAACCCGCGGGCAACAGCTAATTTCAAATAATTTTTTGATGTAGCATTTTATGAAAGTAGCTTTAGTTTACTTACTTACTATGATGGCTCAGCGACTCGAAATGGACCTTGGCCTCCCTCCGACACCAAAGAACACAACTCACTCTGCTCTGTTCTGTGCGACTTCTCGCCACTCCGACTGCTGGAGCTGGGCGATATCCGTCTCGACCTGGTCCATCCACCGGTATCTAGGGCGTCCGACTGGGCCCTATTTCACGACGCTGACTTGTGCATCTACTACCTTCATAGAGAGCCATTTTGAAAATACACATAATATACGAGTATGTTAGTCACGAAACACTACAAATCGCAAACCTGACACAGCTTTAATCTCATGTCAAGATTTACCGACAAGTCTACAAATAAATAATAATCACTAATAATAATTCTTTATTTGCTTAGAATAATTAGATTACAAAGGATTATACAACAGAAAGTTTATTCAGCTATATACGAGTATGTATTTAGTAGACATAAATGCCTGCAAATATTATACTTATTAATTACAGGTCGTCCAACAAAAATGTTAACACATTTTTTTTGTTTTAACAGTAAATGTCGACTATGTTTTGTTTGTATTTTTTGTTATTTGGTATAATTTTATAAATTTTGTTGTATTGTGTGTGCCTTAAATAAATGTCTTCTTTCTTTCTTTTCTTTATTAGGAAAAATATGTTTTGTTTCAAAACATAAATAATTATAATAGTTAGGTAGGTACAAATAATAGATTATCACTCGACATATTGTCACTGACAATTGCTACGTTGGTGAAATGGGAGCCATGGGCATCTTCCACGACCGTCTACATCCTCATCCATCCTCTCAACGTGTGATGGCACCTATTTAGTTAGGAGGCCACGCAACAATTTGAGATTTTTCGTACCCCTCCCTTCTATATACCTAAGACTGATATGTATATGTTCCTTGTGCTCTATGAAACACGAAACTCGCCTTGAGGAGGAAAAGTAGGGACACGCGTAGCTGTGACGTCACAAAGATGGCGGCTGACCGTACCAAGTTTTTCTTCATTTCTCGAGTTCCACTGCATCAATTTCGTTGTTTGAAAACATGTTCGAAAATCTCCCTTGAAACCTACTAATTTAGTTTTGTTATTTTTAAAATATTATCAAAAATATGTTTTTTTTTCATACACTATTTCTTATTTACCGGTATAACTAAGTAAAGAGTAACATAAGTGTACCTAAGTTTAAAGTTTATAACAAAAAATAAAGTCTAAATGTTTACCGCCTTTTTGTCCTGTCGTGTACAGGGCGGGCTGCGTCGGCCATTTTGGCTTCTGTCTCCCGCCGGTGCTTTTCGTTTCAGTTACATGCATTTGCTAGTTGCACGCTGAATTCATTAATGTTATTAGGATTGTAAAGGTGCCGTACGAATTAAAAACTGATCAAGTGCGTGTCGGGCCGTGCAGAGCGTAGGGTTTCGTACTAAAATGCGGCAAATATTAAATAGTAGCAACGGCTTTGCACGTAGAAGCCAAATCAGACAGCAGAAGTAGATGTTGCAGTAGAATATATGTATACTCAGCGGCACAAAATTTGGCCCACTCTCCATACAAAATTAGCTATAACTGCATACATTTTTTGGCCAGATTTTTTGCCACTCAGTATAAATTCCCTAATTTCGTAAAAAGTTCCTTGGGAATTCCGAAAACCGTGATTTCATTAACGTCGCGGAAAAGCAGTGCGCCTTGCAGCCCAGTGCAGAACTTTACACATACCATTGAATTGCTTGAAGGAATCGCCAGTTTATGCAGGTTTCCTCACGATGTTGTCCTTTACAGTAAAGCTCGTGGTGAATTTCGAATTTCATTTTGTACATGAATTGAGAAAAAACTCGGAGATGCAAGCTCGGGTTTGAACCTACGATCCCCTGCTTGAGAGTCAAAGCACTAGCCCACCACGTCTAGAGACGAATAACTTCATTTACAAGTACCTACAAAGTTATTTATCATAACTTAAAATATTCTTAAACATGAACTAAAATAATTTCCTTGCTCACCCGCGACCTTACGATAGCTAAGCTTATGCAAAATATGCGTGTTCATGCAGTTCCTCCACCTCCACACTGTAAGAACACACACAAATCACACAAACCCATCTATCACCACCACCACACTACACTGACGCGTTTCGAACTCAAACAGAGCTCATCTTCAGAGTGACACAACCGTACACCATGCTACCAGTTGTTAGACTAACGAACCACAACCACCGTTTTAACTTGTCACTGTAACTCCCCAAGTACCCACATACGTTTTATGAAAGAAAACAAAACTACCCACAAATTATTAATAAAATTTTTAACCGTCCTTCAAAACTACCTTGATTTTTTTATTTATTTACTGTCAAGGCATGTTTTTTAACTACCATTGCTGAAATTAGATCCAAGCCGTAGCAAGGGAGATGAAACTAAATTTACCTGCTCATTAATAATAGACCCCATACTGTTGTATCTAATTATCTCCATGCATTCTAAAACATCGAGACGAAACCCCTTGCCACAATAATGTAACACTTCATACGAATCGGAGTCCGATAAAGAATGATTTAGTTCCAACAAATGTTTGGCAAAATTTCGACTTATCAGGATGCTCATTCCTATATGCCGAAACATGCTCTTTAAATCTAGCATTAAAACTGCGTCCTGTCTGACCAACATATACTTTACTGCAGTCATTACAAGTGAGCTTGTATACACCCGATCTAGTTCCTTTATCTACATTCTCTTTGTGGTTACAAAGTTTAGAGTACAAAGAGTTGTTAGTCTTAAAGGCTACCTTAACATTGTTTGTTTTAAAATACCACAAATTCTATCAGACAAACGACCAACGTATGAAATGCTACACCTATATTTGTTAGAAGACTGCGATGGGTAACACGGCGTAAAGCATGCTATTCACTATCCGTGCCTGCTTCTTCTGAACCAAACTATTAAGTATATGTTGGTCAGACAGGACGCAGTTTTTAATGCTAGATTTAAAGAGCATGTTTCGGCATATAGGAATGAGCATCCTGATAAGTCGAATTTTGCCAAACATTTGTTGGAACTAAATCATTCTTTATCGGACTCCGATTCGTATGAAGTGTTACATTATTGTGGCAGGGGTTTCGTCTCGATGTTTTAGAATGCATGGAGATAATTAGATACAACAGTATGGGGTCTATTATTAATGAGCAGGTAAATTTAGTTTCATCTCCCTTGCTACGGCTTGGATCTAATTTCAGCAATGGTAGTTAATAAAACATGCCTTGACAGTAAATAAATAAAAAATCAAGGTAGTTTTGAAGGACGGTTAAAAAAAAAAAAAAAAAAAAAATTTATTAATAATTTGTGGGTAGTTTTGTTTTCTTTTCATAAAACGTATGTGGGTACTTGGGGAGTTACAGTGACAAGTTAAACGGTGGTTGTGGTTCGTTAGTCTAACAACTGGTAGCATGGTGTACGGTTGTGTCACTCTGAAGATGAGCTCTGTTTGAGTTCGAAACGCGTCAGTGTAGTGTGGTGGTGTGATAGATGGGTTTGTGTGATTTGTGTGTGTTCTTACAGTGTGGAGGTGGAGGAACTGCATGAACACGCATATTTTGCATAAGCTTAGCTATCGTAAGGTCGCGGTGAGCAAGGAAATTATTTTAGTTCATTGATATGGACCTCCGCAAGTAACGCCTGATTCAATAAATTATTCTTAAACATGTTTGAATATGGCCCAACAGGTTTTACATGAAAACCAATATAAGCTCAACCGTTCACACAACTTTGTCGCTGTGAGCCTTCAATGTATTTAATAAAGAAGCTAGTGGAGCATTTACTGTGAAAAGGTTGTATTTCGAGATGAGCTTACGATGGTTTACATAATATATAGAGGAATCAGGCTTTGGGTGATATCATCGCAGATGTATTAATGGCTATTCAAAATGGTATACTCATGCAATCTATTGTTTTTTTTCTGTCATTGCGTTAATCACTTTATTCTCAAAATGACTAAGTACAGTTGAGGTCAAATACCTTTACACTTTAGCACCTGGTCGCTGTCAGATGATTTTCAGATGGCATACAGTGACAAGGTACTAAAGTGTAAAGATAGCACACATACATAACAATATATTTACAGTACGACAAACAAAACAGTTTGTTGGCGTCACGCTCTGATAGATACTAAAATTATTGTGCAAAGTGACTCGACTCGCACAGCTTGTTTGTTTGTTTGTTTATAGTCTTTATTGAACAAAAGGAAAACAAAAGGTTACAGAAAAAAATAACGTGTTAAGTACAAAGGCG
This sequence comes from Choristoneura fumiferana, assembly GCF_025370935.1. Taxonomy (NCBI): domain Eukaryota; kingdom Metazoa; phylum Arthropoda; class Insecta; order Lepidoptera; family Tortricidae; genus Choristoneura; species Choristoneura fumiferana. The sequence goes on from NC_133500.1 coordinate 12,062,855, forward strand.
GACGTATCCCTGAAGGGATCTCTGCCAGTCAACCTTTGAGTGGTAGAGGAGCATTCAAAAAACAAGGATCGACTACTAGAGCAAAATATTGACAACCAACAAAACAAACTAAGTACCTAAAGTACTTTTTTCTTCCTACTGTACTCAGAGTACAGTCAAACACAAATATGGTGCACATTTGCATACAGAATATTATGTATGAACCTTCTAACAAAAAGCTAAAGTTTCCAATGTCAGTGTACGCCTCAATGCTTGCTATATACCTACTACCTACGGGTAGGTTCCACTAGACGCCCGCAACGATTGTATCGCCCTCTATCGAGTCACCTAAAGCTGCGTTTCCACCAATAATGTGGGAAGATGTATTGCAAGGAATGTGTTTTTCAGTAAGTGTTGGTTAATGAAAAATACACGTGGGAATGAGGGTGAGGGTAAACGAGAGGACTGAATGACCGAAGACTTCTGTGGAATGAATGAGACGAGCTAATGGGTGAAAGAGTGCGAGTTTTGATCGGGTGAACCTACGTGCTAGTCACCGTTGGTGACCGCATCGCGCCAACTTCACCCACAGAATATTGGTGGGTCAGAGTGGACTTCATGAACTTTTTTTTTTATTCGACTGGATGGCAAACGAGCAAGTGGGTCTCCTGATGGTAAGAGATCACCACCGCCCATAGACACCTGCAACATCAGGGGGATTGCAGATGCGTTGCCAACCTAGAGGCCTAAGATGGGATACCTCAAGTGCCAGTAATTTCACCGGCTGTCTTACTCTCCACGCCGAAACACAACATTGCAGGCACTGCTGCCTCACGGCAGGATTAGCGAGCAAGATGGTGGTAGCAATCCGGGCGGTCCTTGCACCAGGTCCTACCACCTGCAAAACTTTCCGAGTCAATCTCTAATTCGTGTTTCTAATGTCATCCATAAACGCAACCATACATTAATGGGAATCCATGTTGAATTAAATTTTACTAAGTACAAGCTATGCGCAATCTATACAATTTATTCGAGCTTACAGCGCTCAAGATGGAGCGCGCGCGTTCCACTATATCATTCACCTACAACGTCCGCGGTAGACCGGCATTTTCAGCAGTCGTGGTTGCGGGCGTTTAGTGGAACATAGCTATTGTCAGTACAAGGAGTAACCGTCATTATGACATGTCATAATGGCATAATGGCGCATATGGCATAATTAAGTAGTTGTCCGCAAGGTCAACAAACTGAGACAATTTGAGGACACTGCACAGTCTGTTTAAGTGTGGGAACTTGTGAATATGTTTTGATTCATTGTGTTGAAATTATTTTTCCAACTGTAACTAACTATGTTATTGGTGACAGACAACCTTTTTATAGGGGTTTATGTTTTTGGTTGGATAAAGTGGTGGTACTGATGAAACTAAAATAAATCTTTGTTTCTTTTTTTCTGTACCCAATGGATAAAAAAGGAAACCCTATTACTAAGACTTCGCTGTCCGTCCGTCCGTCCGTCTGTCACCAGGCTGTATCTCATGAACAGTGATAGCTACACAGTTGAAATTTTCACAGATTATGTATTTTTTCTGTTGCCGTAATAATAACAAATACTAAAAACCGAATGAAATAAATATTTAATGAAATAAATATTTAATAATTTGTTGTACCTATCGAAAAACAGCAAAGGTGTTTTTTTGCCATTTTTTGCTCGATATTAATAACGGCTACAGGTAGACGCTTAAATTGAAATATTAATAGAATATTTAGTCGTATATTCATTTCAAAAAGAAATAATTAAATTAAAATAAAATAAATATTTAAGGGGGGCTCCCATACACCAAACTTGATTTTTTTATTACATATATTGTTATTCCTTTCCTAGTGTCCCACGTTACAATAACATACCTACATTTAAAAATTGATTGACCAAGGTATGTTCCTAGGTAGTCTGGTGTGGTAATTCGTGAATAATAGCGTATAATATACTTTATTCGGTTCAACGCGTTAATAAACCTTTATTTAGTACATCGCAAATTACAACGCTTGTTGTTTCTTAGACATTATTATGATTCACGTGTAGAATTACGTAACTACATAGTTTAATAACGAAAAGGTCCAAAGTTGCATTTTACTCTTATTGTCAATTGAGCTGTAGATAAATAGAAATAAAGTTGAAATCGAATTTATCAAAAGTAAAACAGACAACTCAGCAAAACTATGGCGACTCGTTTCATAGCGTGTTCAAAGGTATTACCTACGTCTAATTTCCGTTGATATCAAAAATCGATTTTGTTTTTAAGTGTGTAAGGCTGAATTTGGAATAGCTGGAAAAGATATAAAGTTCGTTTTTCTTGCGAGATAGCAAAGTTGACACTTGCCTGATAATCAACTTTCGCGGGAAACTCGAAGCTCCGGCGCGGTCGTGTTTGTGGACATTATTTACGTCATGCCAGTAAAAATTGTACTAGACTCGTAATTCTGAACCAACCCAAGAAAGCAGAGTTTCTGAGTTCCGCTGTATGTTTTTTAACTATGTTTTAAAAGCCGTGTTTAAAAGATACAGTCACTTTATGAAGATGTTTGCATAAAAAATCTTAACTGAAAAAACTGTGGTGTACAGTGACTCCTGACTCACTGTAGAACGGTCTCACAGTAAGGCCGCTCGCCCACGGCGACTTTTTGTAGAGGTGCTGTAGCGATGCTGTCGCTAGCTGTGTACCCTCTGTCAGGGTAGAGCAGTGAGACCCTAGGGGTTCAATTTGAGTAAAACGAAATGAAGTTTTTAGACGTATATTTAGCCCCTAAGGCTTTACTGACAGAAATCAGCATCTTGAGGGTCGCGACGAAAGAGTTGAGTTGGAAGGCGTTTCTTGGGAAGGCTTCCCTGGATCAGGGTCCGAAGCGCAGGTCGCCGGTGCTGGACGAAGGCTGGAGGCAGTAGGGGCTCCAGGGCCAGCAAGCAGCAGCAGCCCTTGCAGAAGAGGAAGGGCAGAGGCTTAGGTTCTAGGCAGCCGTGCAGAAGGTGTTGGTGTAGGCGGTGATGGGTCAGTCCCAGACTGTACTGTGCCGCCCAAATTTGGGCAGAGCTACACTGAATTTAAATTAAAAATACAGTTTTATAATTTTTGGAAGGCGTATGTGTTGTTTTCTGATTTTTATCGAAATTTTTTGACACAATAACAATATCAGCTGTTAAGAAAACAACCACCGTCCAAATTCAATAATTTTTACCCTCATATTGATAAAAATACCAGAGACAATGTAGAATTTCGAATCTATGGCAATTTATGCAGATATATTAAAATAAACAGTCTAATTCTCAAATTGTACATCAAAAAACAGCTGCGCAATCGTATTAAATTAATTATAGGGAATAAAAATATTTTAATAGAACTCGCTACTAAGGCCATCTAGCGGCATATGTGAACTAAATTATCACTTGCGAACATCGCCATCTAACGACAAGATCGAATAACAGCTGCATCAGGACACCTCGCCCACATAACCACGATGCAAACACGCTACTGTCGCGCTACACCCTCCCTCCCTTCACACCCTTCCTCCGTTTTGTCCACGATGTCGTCCGAAACCGTCGCGCGTTCGCATAGATACAGTCTCCATGCGGTCGTTAGCTGTGTACCCTCGCCCAAAGACTACAGTATATAATAGGGACACATTTTTTTTAATAAATAAATAAATAAATATCACGGGACAATTCACTCCAATTGACCTAGTCCCAAAGGAAGCTTAGCAAAGCTTGTGTTATGGGTACTAAGCAACGGATAAATATAATTATATAGATAGATATTATAGATAATTTGATGAAAAAATTACTTTCTGCCAAGTTTCTTGCGGCGCATTCTTCTTGGCAATGATGGTCTTTCCGAAAGCGCTGGTAGTTTAAAAAAATGACGTGTAAAAGTGCCCTATTTACTGAATAAATCATTTGAATTTGAATTTTGAAATTTTGAATTTGAATTTGATACATACTTAAATACATAGTAAACACCCAAAACCCGAGAACAAACATTCGTATTTTTCATACAAATATCTGCCCCGACACGGGAATCGAACCCGGGACCTCAAGCTTCGTAGTCAGGTTCTCTAACCACTAGGCCATCTGGTCGTCGCCATTTTATATGTCTACGTAATTTTTATTAGCAAAATCAACGCGCACCATCAAGCAACATTGAACTCTAGTGCTGCGCGCGAAGGTCGTTATTATTCAGCTCAACACTAACGTTTTGGTTTAGGATAGGGTTGTAAATCAATAAAAAAATAATACTCGCATATAACTTTTGACTAAATTCGGACAATACTTAGTTTTCTAGCATTTTTAAATTGACGCGCCTACGATCTCTGACGGTCACAAAATGGATAATTGTACAAGGTCGCGTGCCGAATGCGTCGTCGGCTGCCTCAAAGGTTTTGTAAGCCCGCAGTGGGCATTGGTAAATCGCGAATTACCTATCTGTTCTTTTGTCGTACTCGCACTTAATATGGTTACGAACAGAATTGGGTTAGTTAGTGTAATGTTATGTACATAATATGAATATATAAATAAAATAAATATGAATGCAATATTTTCTTGCACTCATCGTGAACCTGTTTCACGAAAATCACACAGCTACACTACGCTACGTTACGATCAGCGACTAGTTCGAGCGAAAAACTGCGAGCGTGCGTGCCGGGCGCTGCTCATAGCCCTAGTGAGTTAACCCACGCCGGCGAGGGGTGTTTTGATACTTACAGAATCTTACCTATATCGCGGAGTGCGCCGCGCCTGCCTAAGTGTCATAATGAATTCCCTTATCAAGCAATGCGATGTTACTATAACATTTTCTACGATAAGGTTCCACAGCGGGCCACGACTCAGTTGGTTCGATAGTAGGTACTTCCACTTATCCTAGAAACTTCAGGTATGAAGGAAGCTCTTACCAATTTTTTTGTCTGTCCGTCTATGCCTATAACCATGTAAAATTAGCCCACACTGCGCTTTTAGTTTCTTTCTTTTATTCAATTGAGATTATATTTTTGCAGGTGGTGACCCTTGTGCAAGGTCCGCCCGGATTACTACCAGCATCTTGCTCGCTAATCCTGCCGTGAAGCAGCAGTGCTTGCACTGTTGTGTTTCGGCGTGGAGAGTAAGACAGCCGGTCAAATAACTGGCACTTGAGGTATCCCATCTTAGGCCTTTAGGTTGGCAACGCATCTGCAATACCCCTGGTGTTGCAGATGTTTATGGGCGGTGGTGATCTCTTACCATCAGGAGACCCACTTGCTCGTTTGCCATCCAGTCAAATAAAAATATATATATATATATTTCTCAAATAAACGCCAACATTAATAGAACTCACCATAAAATTGTATTAGGCCCAGCACACACGGTGAAACGAAACTGCAACGAAATCCTTTTGAAATTATTGGTTTGAAACCAGTTTCAATTGTTTTCCACACACGCCGCAACCACAATGTGATAAAGTTATTCACAATCATTTCTGTTTTGAGAACAAACGTCTGCAAAATATCTAGTTCAAGTGATGAAAAAGTTGTGGTTCTGTAAGTTTTATCTTCGACAAAGATGGCGCAAACGAAGTACCTAGTCTGTGGAAAAATCACCACATTGTGAGAAGAATATCAACTGCCGTATTTTTGTGGCTGCCAAAGCATTACAAGAAACTGATAGGAAATTCATGGATTGTTTGTTATCGTATGAGCAAAATTCAACTTTCAACGCAAATTTAATGTTTATATTCTTTTATTCGACTTTTTTGGATGGCAAACCAGCATGTGGGTATCCTGATGGTAAGAGATCACCACTGCTCATAGACACCTGCAACACCAGGGGGATTGCAGATGCGTTCCCAACCTAGAGGCCTAAGATGGATACCTCAAGTGCCAGTAATTTCACCAGCTGTCTTACGCGCTCCACGCCGAAACACAACAGTGCAAGCACTGCTGCTTCATGGCAGGATTAGCGAGCAAGATGGTGGTAGCAATCCGGACGGACCTTGCACATGCACAAGGTCCTACCACCTGCAAAATGTTTTCATCTTCGTCATCAGCCATTTTATGGACCGAAAAAGACGCTAAGCCGATGAAACGCAAACACGAGTTTCCTGCACGCGTTTCAATGCGGCTGATTTGCAACGCGTATCAACCCGGTTTCAAACTGGTTGCGTCATGTGTGGTCTCACAAAGGAGTCTATGGCATAAACTCAAATAATAAATAAATATCACGGGACAATTCACACCAATTGACCTAGTCCCAAAGTAAGCTTAGCAAAGCTTGTGTTATGGGTACTAAGCAACGGATAAATATAATTATATAGATAGATACATACTTAAATACATATTAAACAGCCAAGACCCGAGAACAAACATTCGTATTTTTCATACAAATATCTGCCCCGACACGGGAATCGAACCCGGGACCTCAAGCTTCGTAGTCAGGTTCTCTAACCACTAGGCCATCTGGTCGTCAATCTGTCTGGTCGTCAAATGAAACTCAAAAGTATGTATGTATGTAAGTATGTATGTAGATAAAATAAGTAAACAAACACAGATGACAAACAATGAAATATATGTACAAAGGCGAACTTATCCCTTTAAGGGATCTCTACCAGTCAACCTTTGAGTGGATGAGGGGAGCATTCAGCAAAGTAACTAGAAGTTGCAGTTTCGTTCCAGTTGCGTTTCACCGTGTGTGCTGGGCCTTAGTGGTTTAGAGAGGCCAGCAGAATTCTTTTCGTTTGGCAACCGCCGACCTCGGCAAACACTTCGCAAGCTCGCTCGAACTTCGAAAGTGCCAGGTTCATATTTGCAGGTTACCTCAATGTTATTAAAAACTATGTTTAGATTACTGAATCAATAAATAACAATAGGTAAGAAGAGAAATACTATTTGTTCCTTTTGCTTTAACGCACTCCTAAACATTATAAAAAGTGAAAATATTGTCATTTCAAAGTTCTGAAAACCAGTAATAAGACTACACACATACACAAACATCACGCCTGTATTCCCTAATGGGGTAGGCAGAGCACACGAAACGTTGCCGCTTTGGAGCCACTTTTAGCAATTTTAGGTTTAAGTAATAAGACTACTTATATATCTAACAATAAAATAAACTAAGTTACGTGGTGAACCGATAGGACACCAAAAATGGCTTCCATTTAGCATGTGTTTTAGTTTCGCGTTAAAATCTCAAGGAAACACGAACATCGCAAACGTTCCGCTAGAGGCGCTGTTCGTGTTTCCATATGAATTGTGATTTTAACGCGAACGCGATCGAGACGTATTTTGTAACCGAAAACTTACACTAAGGGCACAGAATACAGTGACGTGACGTCGCGTGGCTCGGTATGTAATAACTAACCAACAAAAAGTTGGATAACCCCGAAGTTCAAAGTTCAATATCTCAAATACGGCTGAACCGATTTTGATAAAACATACCTAAGAAACCATTGCTAGGAAACCTGCTTTCAAATAAAAAAAAACATTCAAATCGGTCCACCCGTTTAAGAGCTACGGTGTCACAGACAGACAGACACGCAGATACACAAACACATACAGCGGTCAAACTTATAACACCCCTCTTTTGCGTCGGGGGTTAAAAATGCTGCCGTCGACTAATGCTCCCACCAGGTCACAGAATAAAGTAATAGTACAACAGGTGGACTGACGACATCGTGAGAGTTGCGGGAAGCCGGTGGATGCAAGTGGTGTTGTCGTTCATTGTGCCGTGCTTAGGGGGAGGCCTTTGTTCAGCAGTGGGCGTCTTCCGGCTGAGGATGAAGATGACGCCATCGTGGTAATAACCTCAACAATATTTTCTCAAAGTCAGTCAAAGTCAATAGTAGATTGTTGCACCAAGCAGGAAGTTATTTATTATTGCACCGAGTGCTGATTTGGAGCCCGAGCGTCAGCGAGGGCATTAAGAAGCACGAGAGCAATATAAATTACTTAATGCGAGGTGCATAATCTGCTTTTCTTTCAACTATTACAGGAATATAGGTAGAGTCATTCTTATTACAATGTCATTAATGTCTAATTTTGATAAAATCACACGTCTTCGTGGATGGCACTAGGTATAGTAGACGAAAAAAAACTCATGCTAAACAATTAATAGGAAAGAAATGTCACTAAGCACTCGATGATTTCATTTTTGTAAGTTTACATTCGCACTCTCAAAAAATGTTCACGGAAAATTCGCAAGGTTCCCGCCAATTTGTTTGTTTTCTTCATTTCTTACTTTGTATTGGCAGAGTTAGTATATATATACCAGATATTTTTCGGATGGGCGCTAGGTTGGCCAACCAAACACACAAAGTTTTTTTTACTGCTACTTACTATTATTGGTATCAACAATTTTTTGTACGCAATCTGTCAAATTTCATAAGACCGTCAGGTTGACCAACCTAACACTAGACTTTTTTATACTATGCAGGCTAATTTTATAGCAAAAATACTACGTCTAAACCGCTGAACCATCGTCATACAGATAGTTTGACTCCCGGGGAAGGACATAGGATAGTTTTATCCCGGAAAATTGCATAGTTCCCGCGGGATAGCGAGAACCAAATTCTACGCGGACAGAGTCACGGGCAACGGCTAGTAGTCTCATACTTTTCGATACAATGTATTAATTCTGCCTGACACGATGCTATAACGGTCATGATATGGTACGGTGTCATGAGTAGAGACCTAAACCCGGTTCAGTACCTCAAACGGCAAAACCGGCGGTAAAAACTTTTTACGTGGAAGCGAGTTTTCTTGCGGTGATTCTTATTTCGCTGTTTCATTATTTATTTATTTATTAAATGCAATTCACATGTCAAAAGTACAATATAGCACTAACATTATGAAACCCGGATGGACGCAGCATTTTTAAGAGAGAGAGAGTTTTCAAAACAATAAACTGGTATCTTAGAATTAATTAAAGTTGTGGCAATAATACAAAATTAAAATAGAAAAGAATAATAGCAATATTAATAATTGTAATCATGCAATACTCGTACGTCAGAATTTTATTGGAATAAGTCAATAATTATTACTGAATATTATGCTATAGGTAAGTACGTCAGGACGATTTAATATTAGTATCATAATGTCATTTAGTCATATCTTAAACGATGTGCCAATGAGTGTGTAATCAATTGCGTTGGTAAAACATTTTTTAATTTAATTTTAGATAAGGTAGGTTAAGGTAGGCTCTGTGATAATTATTCTTTAAAATATTCTTCAAGCGAGTAATAATTTTTTTTGTCAAGAATTGCTTCAGTAGTTTGTTAAATTTAATATCATCTTCCTCATTTTTTAATTGGTCACTCATTTTATTATAAATTTTAATTGCCATCGAGTTTGGAGATGATTTGTGCAGTTTAGTTTCGATCCAGTCAGAGTAACTAAATTGTTTTTAAATCTTGTTTCAAAGCGTCTTGTTTTGTCTTTTTGCTTTTTATAAAACTGTGGGTATTTCCTAACATGTTTGCAAATCTCAAAGATATATAAGGATGTCAGTGTTAAAATTTCAAGTCTATAAAAATGCGGCTTGCAACTTTCCGGACTCTTATATTGGCGAGTATCCTTATACATCTTTTCAGTAAAATAAATATATCCTGAATATCACTGCTATTTCCCATAAGATAATGCCGTATATGAGTCGCGAGTAGGCATATGCGTACAGTCACCAGCATTAATATCTGCCACAGCGAAGCGTGCAAAAATATCTGACACGTCCTTCCGGCCCTAGAATAGAGTCGTATCAGATATTTATGCACGCTTGTTGTATCAGATATTGGTGCTGGTGACTGTACCTATGCGTAATAAGCGGCTAGTGCAGATTTCATATTTGTGTTTTTTTTTGAGTTCACTTAAAGCGTAAGCGAAACTAGACATTTTAGTTTTGAGCTTACTGATGTGTGCTTTTTTTAAAATCGGTTAAGCCATTAACTTTGACCTTTGACATAACAGGGGGTTTTCAACTATTCTAAATTGTTTAGGGTAGTTCATGGCTTAATCTGTATCAATCTGGATCCATCCCTTCTGGGTTTCGAACACATTCGTTAGTATTTTACCTCAAAACCATAAATTCCTTGTAGCGATTCACCGAATAGCATTTCACCTCGAACTAACAAAATTTCAATAGAATCTTGTACTTGACGCAACTTTTCGCGTAGCTTTTAAGGTATTTCATTTGTAGCATCTCATTTTTCGTGTAGTATTTTACCCTAGACGCATTTCACCGCGATCGATGTTTGCCTGGGACTCCAATTAATTTGACGCGTTAATTGATGTTTGCACTAAAATACACTTGCACGATTGAGGTGACATACGACTAAAACTAATAGCATCTATAAACACGATTGTGATACAACGCGATACTTAAATGCATGATCGAGATGAAATGCGAATGAAATTCATAACGACTAATAAATAAACGATTGTGACAACGATAATCCATACTAATATTATAAACGTGAAAGTGTGTGTGTTTGTATATTTGTCCGTCTTTCACGTCGAAATGGGGCGACGGATTGACGTGATTTTTGGCATAGAGATAGTTTTTTTTTTGAGGGAAGAGCGCGTGATAACCGAATTCCACGCGGGCGAAGCCGCGGGCTAAAGCTAGTTAAATATACAATCGAGGTGAAATGCGATTCGGTGAATCGCTACAAGGAACTTATGCATTTAAGGTAAAGATCAACAAATGCTTCGAGCATCGCAAAGCTATCAAGTCGTCAACATACACACGCCTAGTTGTTATTCCAAATAGTTCAAACAGAGTTGCTTGCACGATAATATTGGCCAATGCGCTACATTTTAACTTGTGCAATATAAACACTTGTAAAGCACACAGCCTTTTCGAGTTGGACTTAACCGTGTCAGCAACCGGCTTAACCAACAGTTCACCAACTAAACTAACTGGCGCAAGGACGCGGGAACCAGTCGCTGGTGATAACTAAACTATCGGTAAATAGTTGACTTAGACGTACGTTTACGCCCAATGTTTTTATAAGTAAAAACACGGCTTGAGGTCGCAAAACAACTGAAAAACCTGTTCCTAATGTAGCGGCAGCGCCGGCAGCACACACATACGCGGTTTACACTGCGTCTCCACCAAAGATGTGCGAGGATGTGTTGCGATTGCGAGGAAAGTGTTTTTCATGAACCATGCACATCTCTGGTGGAAAAGGAGCCTTAATTTATTTATTTATTTATCAATAAAAAATTACAGCATTCAAATTATACACAAAAATACATAAGAAAAACATACAAAAAAACGAATTAGGGATTTTTAACATTGTCATATTTTTGTTAACCACTTATTACTTCATACTGAAGATGTATTCGCTATGCCGCAATGCATGCGCACACGCCGGGTTTGAACCCTGACCCACGGCCCATCTTAACTGCCCATTGTACCGCAAGTGACGGACACACAGATTGTGAGACTTTAAATTGAAAGTGACAGGGCGAGATTAGAGTTACGTCTAATAGCGATAAGCGGTAGCGATTCCTGATTTACCCTTAAACTTACTTTGTATTATTGGATATAAGCTTGTAATTCTTTTAATTGCTCCTCCCTTGATCCTCCTGCATTCCGCCGTCAGCTTTTTCTTCGATGATCTCCTATAGAAACCAAATGAAGTGCATAAAAATTGTGTCTTTTAAAAAAGTTGCATGTTCGAGATTTATCACTTGGGCGCTGTTAGTTCTTTATCGTCGATAGGTATTCTTCTTCCCGCTACCCGCTCCGCTCATCACCTTCCGTAGGCCGCAGTGTAAATGACTAATGTACCCCGTGACTCTGCCTGGAGTTCACATATTAAGACAATTATCCGGCAGATGATGCCTCAAGCGCATTTCCTTTTTATGAGACAAAGGATTCTTAAATAATTGCCAATTTAATGTGATTCATGAAGAGATACGGACTCAACAAAAGTTGCTGTGTTCAGTGGATTTAAATCTTGAATAATTGATTATCAAAGTGACTTTCAGGGTCGTAAAATTATGCCAAATGATAACTTGAACAAATAAACAAAATGCGAAATTTAAATGTGCTAAAAATACTATTTTCTAAGAAACTGTAGAAAATTCTTACGATAAAGAAATTAAGAACGCCACGCAGAAAATTAGACAATTTAAGAAAATTTAACGACTTTATAAACTTTTCTAACCTAATCTTAACACGTTAAATTACAACCCCTAGGCTAGGATTTATATAATGTTAATGATAATCACGAAGTTGTGGTGTATATTGATGACATGTTTTGGGAATCCCCAGGGAAATTTTTTGGGCATTCCAGCATTTTTAACGATCTAACCTAACTAACAAAAGATAGAAAAACCCCTGACTTTGTCACTTCAAGTTCAATATCTCAAAAACGGCTGAACCGATTTAAATGAAACCTGTCTGAAAACCATCGCTAGAAAACTTACTTTCAAATAAAGAAAACCGCATTCAAATCGGTAGACCCATTTAAGAGCTACGGTGCCACCGACAGACGCACAGAGTGGTCAAACTTATAACAGCCCTCTTTTTATGTCGGGGGTTAAAAATCAGTATTTTTATAGCTGGAAGTCTGGAATTCGGCTACTTTGTAGCCCGAAATTCTGGCAGGATCGGGATATGCCCTAATCCCAAAATTTCATTTGCTAGGATTAGAGATATGAGATTCAGCGCGACAAAATTCAAGATTTTATTTTTGGAAGTTTCCACGGCCGAAAACCCAGATTGCTAGACCTAATTAGTTAATGTTTTACGCGTGCGAAGCTGCGGGTGAAGACTAGTCTCATAATGCTAGTAAGATTAAGAAATCAATAGTTGGAAAAGATCAAGGCCCCGAGTACTACGAAAAGGCCATCTTCTTTTAAAATGCCAATCCCCACCATTAGTAGAACCAGCTTCTTCATACGCAAAAGCTTTTGATTTGTCGATGACATAACAGTTTCGGCGAGCCTCTGTTGTTTTTGTATTGACGCAGCTTACGGTAGATTATTTTTTGTTCATCAACAACATTAAAACGTATCGCAGTGTTTCTGGATTTCTCATGGTGTTTTCCTTTACAGAAAAGCTCATGATAATTTCAAAAGTAATTTTGCACAGAGTGGTGAGTTTGGGTGAACCCACGGCCCTCTCCTAAAGAGCCCACAGGTCCAACCATTAGGCCACCACGACCTTTTACGACTCAATCCACATGGAGTATCTTAGAAGAAAACTTTCTTACGCAACAACCGTTCAACCATGCAAGCTTTCTATCGGGGTCGCAGGAAAAGTGAATAAATAAAAACACAAATCTATACGAGACGCGCTTCGAATGCCAACTAACAGCATGTCAGGCCTTGAATACACAATGGTGTGGCACGCGCACCCACGCCTGATTGGTACAGGGACTATAGGTACCTACGGTACGTGGTTACGTCATTAAGTTGGGCAACTAATAAAGTAGGCCTCTGGGCCCTTTTACTTTTTAAAGTACTTCGGTTTGGGTGTTCCGGTTTTCCCGGCCGTCGTATTTGTAGTGTATGTTGATGACATGTTAGTTGCAATTGATTTAATAAAAATTTTGAAGGCTTTTTATGATGTTATGGAGATACACTAGCTTTATTTTCTTGTGCAAGAAATTTCGAAGGTGTTCAGGGTCTATAAAAATTACCCAATCCATTCAAGTCGGCACATTTCCGTAGCCATCTTAATAAGTATTTGGAAATCAAAATTTTGGAGCAGATTTTATTTAAAGAAATATTCTGAATGTAATGGGTGAATTGTAGTCGAACAAAACATACACATTTGAATATTTTCATAACTATCCTGCATAATTTAAAACAGTTTCTATATTGAATCGAAATAGTAAGTATTATTAACTTTCGTGGAACTTGATTTTATTATAAAGCTAAATCTCGCTGTACGATTTTGCTAAAATACATACACTCTTACACATTATATATATATATATATATTTTTGCTACATTCAAATAAAATCCTTTGTCTTATTTAAAATTGACAAAAGCAATTTAACACCTATTCAATACCAATGTGGCTAGCGTCTGACTCATACAACTCTCTAATTTATCTTTTATTTAAAAATCAATCCCCCTCCTACTTCCCACGATGTTTCTAGACAAGGACGCGGTTCTACGCACGAGTGAGATGCACGTTTACCCACGGTGAACACGAGGCTTATACCATGGAAAAGTAGTACACTGATGGCATTAGATGAAATAAAAAGTTGCATAACACCATGCTTGCTTGTTTGGCAGTAACCACTTTTACGCAACATCCCATGTTTATGAATTTGGGCACACTTAATAGCATTCAGAATTTGAACAAAAGAAACAGTTTTCTACTTTAAGAAACAAAGAACTGGGCGTATTTGTAAGCTACTTTTAACTGTTATTTTAAGGAAAATTAACGGCTTCATCATCATCATCATTTCAGCTGTAGGACGTCCACTGTTGGACATAGGTCTCCCCCATAGACCTCCAGTTGCTTCGGCTGGTAGCGGCCTGCATCTACCGTAAGCCCGCGGCTTTACAGAAATGTCACGAATAATGTTTTCCTTTCTTTCTTTCTTTTCTGCAATGTGTATTTCCACCGTCGCAACGACATGAAAAAATATGGAAATTGAAAATACAAACTGAAATATAGATGCACAGAAAAACCAGAAAAATAAGACCAGCACTGGGAATCGAAACCAGGTCCTCGGCATTCCGTGCCACGTGCTATACCACTACACCACTGCTGGACAACGATACAGACACGAATTTCCCCTATGCACCACAAGTAGTAGTAGTTCCAATGGAGTGCCGAAAGTTTCTCGTAAGGGCTACGGTATAGATGTCGCTAGCGTCACTGCTTAAGTGGCTAAATAAGAAACAAACAAGCTGAGACATGTGGTGCATAGGGGAAATTCGTGTCTATACCGTTGTCCAGCAGTGGTGTAGCGGTATAGCACGTGGCACGGAATGCCGAGGACCTGGGTTCGATTCCCAGTGCTGGTCTTATTTTTCTGGTTTTTCTGTGCATCTATATTTCAGTTTGTATTTTCAATTTAGGTGATACGGGATGACCGTAAAAGTAAAAATTTTAAATTGAAATAAAAAATACAAAAAGATTCCAAAAACCAATCTTAAAAATATGGAATGCTCGGTGCGCCAGTGCGACTAGCTCATTGCTGTTTTTTTATTACCTGCGTGTCCCTGTTCTTGTGCACTACGTGTCTAATATCAAGTAGTAGTAACGGGAAGTACCATTCTGAGGTGGTGATGAATCAGGCAATCATTATTAATTGGTATTCAGGTCATCAGACATTTACCATTTTAGGGTTCCTTATAATTTCGCCATGTCTGTCTGTCTGTCTGTCCGTCCGCGGCTTTGCTCAGGGACTATCAATGCTAGAAAGCTGTAATTTTGCACGGATATATATGTAAACTATGCCGACAAAATGGTTCAATAAAAAACTAAAAAAAAAATTTTTTAGGGTACCTCCCATAATAGACATAAAGTGGGGGTGTTTTTTTTTTCATCCAACCTTATAGTGTGGGGTATCGTTGGATAGGTCTTTTAAAACCATTAGGGGTTTGCTAAGACTGAAGAGTTTGGTATTCATTGATTTTTTTGCGATATATTCAACTTTAAAGTGCAAATTTTCATTAAAATCGAGTGTCCCCCCCCTAAAATCTAAACCGGTTTTAACTATAATTTGAAAAAAATCAGCATATCCTGAACAATAATCCTATTGATTCGTATTTAATAAAATAAGGAGTTTTTATTTTTTAATTTTTAGTTGGTTTGATTCCCGGGTGAGACAAGGGAAGTTTATAAGACCTTTGAATGCAGTTTGGTTTCATTTTAAAAATAAAGGAATGTTTCCTTTCAGTACAATCAGCTAACTAAAAGATTTAAGGTAGTTGCCCTCCATGGCCCATTGATTCTTTCCACCCTGTATATTATACCTATACTTAAATATTTTATTAAGGAACCAAATAAAAATAATGTCATCACGTGGCTAATGGGTAGTCATTTAGATACCTAATGGGCAGTGAAAATATCTATACAATAACAGTAATGAGTTCACTGTCATTACACAAACATACATGTACATGACACAAGCAACAGTCAATAACCTGTTGATATTTTGTGATATTAACAGCTTAGTCACTCGTAGTAAAAACCAGCAAACGTGAGTCCATAACAACTTAATTTGCATAAGCATATAAAAACATTCGGTTTGAGGAGCACGCTATGACATAATCAAATGTATATACCTGCTTGTTTTTTTTGGTGTTTTTCCAATTCCAATAAAATTTTGCAATGACATCCTTTGTAATAATATTAGTACTTAATTAGTAATATTAGTAATTTGTTATTAAGTCATAATATTATTAATGTGAAAATAAGTGTCTGTCTGTCTGTCACCTTTCATTGGGTTTTCATGCTTCAACCGCTGAAACGATTTAGATGAAATTCGTTATGGAGATTAGTTATTCCCGAGAAAAGACAGGCTACTTTTTATCCCGAAAGATTCATAGTACCCACGGGATAGCGATAGCTAAATTCTACGCGTACGGAGTCGCGGGTAGCGGCTAGTCAACTATAAATGTATTGTAATGCCCATCAAAATCAAGAATAGACATTTTTTATCCCGAAAAATTGCTTAGTTCCCGCGGGAAACCTAGCGATAAATGTATTCTTCGCAGATGGAGCGCGGGCAACAATTAGTGTTAGATTTTTGCTTATTTTTATTGGGATTAAGGGGCTGTTTCACCATCCATTGATTAGTCTTAACTGACGGTTAAATGTGATGCCGTCTCCGTCTATTCGAACAAAACAAACAGAGACGGCATCACATTTAACCGTCAGTTAACACTAATTAATGGATGGTGAAACAGCCCCTTGATAAAAAAATATAGAGGGAGTCTCTGACCATGGGGATTTAAGTCCAAGGTTCGATTCTACTCGCTTAACTGAGCTACTTTTGTTCTGCAACTTTTTAAAAATATGAGCACTGTTATTTTAATTTTTTCCATACAAAATAAATATAATTTTAAATGCATGCGATGCAATACAACATTGACTACTCATTGATAAATGTTTATATCTAAGAGATGTCAAATAAATGACATAAATTATTTAAAGGACCCCTGCTTTGAAAATTTGTACTAAAACCAAATGATAAAAAAGTGCATCGGACAAAATATATATACTTCTTCAATGTTCGTTTTTTCGCCTGCCGTAGAAACAGAGTATAATTTAACGATTAAACTTTGAGCATCAATAAATTATCTAAATTCAAGTTATTTGAAAACGTTACAAAACAAAAGTAGCTTATAATATAATTCAAGGTTCGATTCTACTAACATAACACAACTATATTATAGTTATGTTAGTAGAATCGAACCTTGAATTTAAAGCCTCATGCTCAGAGACACGCTGTATTATTCGTATTTTTAATGGGTTTGGCAAGCGAAGTCATAGGTAAAAGCTATTTCATTTATAAATTAGAAACTTCATTTTCTACCGAACAATGGGAAAAACCAACATACACACGTTTAGGCAAAAAGCACGTACAGGCAGATAACACACACCCATTGTACAGTCAACTATTCAAGCGTGACCTGTGAAGTACCTTGTCACAATAAACAAATATAACTGCTTCGTCGCAGGTAGAAGGTAGTTTATAGTGACAAGGTCCTGCAAGTACGATGACAAATGGACGTGTATAAGTACGTATATATATGTGCAAGCCAGACAATGCTAGGCGTTGCCCTATGGCCAATTTGAGTACTTAGGTGACACAAATTGCTACATAAGTACATCTTGTGTGTATGTACGAGAAATGCTTGGAGTTACGGTGCTTAACGATGGGCTATACAATTCTTTGATAATATAATTTTAGTTGCAATAACACTTATTTCATATAATTGTTGAATCGTTTAACAACAAATAATGTATTTACAAATGATATAATTATCGTTTTATAACTTTTAATATATAACATACCTACATTTAATATAATATTCTTTAAATACCATAATGCATATTTCTACGAATTTCTACCAAAAAAATAGGTTAGGTTAGGCTCTAGCCTAACACAGTACAGTAGTTACAGTTCTAACTGTATACAATATGATGGTTTTATCAAATAATAGTTATATCAAATGATAATGTTTTTTTTAACCCCGACGCAAAATGGGTTACAAGTTTGACCGCTATGTGTGTCTGTGTGGGTGAACCGTTTTGAATGCGGTTTTTTTTATTTGAAAGCAGATTTTCTAGCGATGATTCTTAGACATGTTTCATCAGAATCGGTTCAGCCGTTTTGGAGATATTGAACTTTGAAGTGACAAAGTCCGGGGTTTTCCAACTATTTGTTGGTAAGGTTATTTTTGAACGTATTTTACTCTTATCTCTAACGTCTGATTAGGTTAAAGTATTCAACAAGTTTAGTGCTCACTCGACCTTAGCAGCTGTCCTACTTAACGTCGGTTACCCTAAGCTTAAACAACGTATTGTTCGTCACGCATGGGTCAACGCCCGTGTGGGTGCATAGGTTAATTCCCGGGCGTGGTCGTGGGTTCGTTCCCGACACATGGATATTATATTAATGATATAAAATCATCATGCCATCAGCAACCGGCCTCCTCTTCGAATAAGAGAGCTTGGACCGTAGTTCCCACGCGGGGCCAGTGCGGATCGGGAACTTCACACGCACCATTGAATTGCTTCACAAATGTGTGCAGGTTTCCTCACGATGTTTTCCTTCACCATAAAGCTCGTGGGAAATTTCGAATTTAATTTCGCAAAACTCAAAATGCGTGCCCGGGTTAAATGTTAAATGATTTAAAATGTGATTATTATAAAAGTGTTATAAATACATACTTAATTTCGTTCCTAATACCGGGATGTCCCAAAGATTCCCGTGAGATTTCCCAATAATTATGTCTGGAATTTATTTAACGATGCGTAAAAAACCCCGCGCCATATTTCATGTAATAAACGTAATTATGTACCTATCTATTCCTAAAGGTTGTAATTTAACACGCTAAGGTCACATTAGAAAATTTTATAATACATTATCGTTAAATTTTCCTATCTTTATATTTTTGCGATCTTTCTCAATTTTTTTCCATAAGAATCTTCTACAAAGTATTAGACTAAGTATTTTTTGTATCGCTTACTATTTCTGGTGTAGGTACAATAAAGAATCATTGTATTGTATGGTATTGTACTATACTTTTAAACATAAAATAACCTAACCAACAAAAACCTGCAAAACCCCCGACTTTGTCACTTCAAAGTTCAATATCTCAAAAACGGCTAAACCGATTTTGATGAAACATGTTAAAAAACCATTGCTAGAAAACCTGCTTTCAAATAAAAAAACCGCATTCAAATCGGTCCACCCGTTTAAGAGCTACGGTGCGCAGACAGACAGACAGACACATAGCGGTCAAATTTATAACACCCCTCTTTTTGCGTCGAGGGTTAAAAAATGAATGAAATTGATTAAGTCTTTCCCAAGTTAGCGTGACCAAGAAGATTCATTTTTATCTAATATAGACACGATTAAACTCTATAAAAACAGTAACTAAGTTCAAACACTTCCATCTTTCGGTCTTAACAAGTAGCCACTAACAGCCCAAAAGATTTCTTCACCGCATTAAGCAAAAACTCAAGCATATCACAATAATTTAAATTGTCAACACAGAATGAGGCCAAGAGGCCCTATTATTGTCAGTTCGCGTTAGCATCTTCCTTTGCCCTTAACTTTTTATCGTCAACATAACCTTACAGTAACCTTGTCTTTTTGTCCGTCTTACGCTGAACCATTGTGAGTTAATAGCGCGTAACATGCATAGCGGAATGATCGACAATAACGTTTTTGTGCTAGCGAATATTTTCAGCCGGCAAGTAGCGGTGCACAGCTGAGTTCTCATCATCATCAGCTGGAAGACGTCCACTGCTGAACAAAGGCCCTCGACTCGCCACTTGCATCCACCGGTTTCGCGGCTCTCACGATGTCGTCAGTCCACCTGGTGGGAGGCCTGCCAATGCTTCATCTTCCGGTTCGTGCTCGCCACTTTAGGACTTTTCTTCCCCAACGGTTATCTGTTCTTCGAGCGATGTGGCCCGCCAATTGCCACTTTTAGTCCTTCGACGAATTTCCGTATTCCGGATTATATCGCGCAAAGAAAGAAAAAAAGAAGAGTTCTGCATAGAAAGAAAGAAAATACAATTATTCTTAACATTGACTTACAGTACAGACAATTACAAAAACGACAGACAGATGAGGAAAACAGTGTGACGAAACGGACCCACCTCAGCATAATGCCGGCTCAAGAGCTGGCGCTGGTCGTCCGGTGGCACCATGAGGCCGTCATTGCACGCTGCACGTGTGAACGGACCGTGTCTTATTGTGAACGCGACCATTATGATCAGCGCTACCAACGCAAGGGCTATAAGTATATTTAATCATATATTAGTATAAAGACAGACAGCTGGTGAAATTGGAGGTACTCGTACCTAAGTACATGAAAGTATTTTAGCGTAGACTTCGTTCACAATCCTATTTTGGCACCATCTTAAATCGTCCCCAATGCCATGTCGTCAACATACAATTCCATTCAGCGTCTTTTTAACTCGTCCAGAAGTCTTATTGTCTATCACGATCGTTTTCATTACTTCTTTCTGTCACACGGCACAAGACGAGGGTAGACACAGATTTGAATGCGATGGCGAACGTTAGCGCGTTAGACAATACGGCTACAGATTTTTATATCGTCAATATCCCATTTTGTCTACATTCCCGTATGGTCAACAGCGCTACATTGTCGACATTTCTGTATGGTTCACAGTGCTTACTCCCCCACATTCCTTTATCGACCATAGTGCTATGTATTAGGTCCACATATTTATGAGATATGTCTTACAAATTTTCAATTTGAAACATTTAAACAGCAAAACGGTGTTTCGGTTGGCAGCGGCTACCATAACAAACAAGGACATCCACCAACGAGATGGACGGATGACCTGGTTAAAGTCGCGGGTTCACGGTGGATGCAGGCCGCTGCCAACCGAAGCAACTGGAGGTCTGTGGGGGAGGCCTATGTCCAACAGTGGACGTCCTACGGCTGAGATGATGATGATGACGAAACAGCAAAATACCCGACCTTAATCGTCCGTTTGAAAGAGAGGTAAGTTAAACCACCTAGGTTACCACAACTACATTTCAGTTATTTCTTGTATTACGAACCAAAATAAAATAATACTTACCACATAATTACGCATAACCGTTTACTAGTAATTCATTGTTTTGCTAAAAAAAACACGTGCTTTATATTTCCGGGCGAGTAATTACATATTTTCACGCTCGTTCACCAGTTATTAAATAACCTACGAGATCGGATTTCTAAGAAACAGCGAACCGCGAAAGTGTGTGAGTCACTGTGAGGCAAGTAAACCTCTACTTCTAGTGGATTTTATGTTGATGACTTGCCTGAGTCACAGAATAACTAATAGTACTCCTGAGTGTAAATTGCATTTATAGTGATTTTAAAAAATATATATCTGTCTCTTTCTGTCGCTTTTTGTAAATGGTGTCACTTGCAAGCGAGTCAATCGACTATTTAGGGGCTGTTTCACCACCCATTGACTAATTTTATTTGACTGATATGTGATGCCGTCTCCAGTCTATTCGAACAAAATAAACAGAGACGGCATCACATTTACCCGTCAGATAAATTTAATCAACGGATGTTGAAGCAGGGGGTTAGTGTACGTATATTATTTTATCCTGTAAGTTAGGAGACACTATGTTATTTTTTTTGTCATTTATACTATTACAGCACACTTAGGGCTCTTACACAATACGACGCCGTATCGTGGGAAACTGCAATGCGAATTTCTGCGATACGATTTCGTGCGGCAAAGCGTTGGTTTGGGTGACTATACCTCATATAATATTATATCAAATGAAGTCAATGAAGTGAATCAAGAAGTTTTTGCGATGCGTCCTGCGAGCTCGCAGATTTTTGCAATGCAATGCGAATTCGCAGTTTTGTGGGGGGCCTTAGATGAGCTATGACGAATTGCCTTAACACTGTCATAACTCTAACTTTTATAGGATTTGTACTTGTAACGAAACGGTTTTAAAACGAATAATTGTTGGAGTAGACACATTAACTTATATATTAATATACCTCGTTGAGTTTCTTGCCGGATTCTTTTCAACAGAGGTTTTTCCGAACCGGTGGCAGATTTTTTTTTGACATTCATAAGTGCTTGTTTTGGCCTAAATTGAATAAAGATATTTTGACTGACTTTGATTAAGAAGAATTCTATCAAACCATATTATGTTTAATGTTGTTTAATGTTTATTTGGGCAAAAAACGGTACAATATAGAAAAAAAAAACTTAAAAAAATAAGACTTAAACGAAACATAGACCAGCAAATATGCCACTATTAAATTATACAGTAGAGTAACACGTACAAAGAATATAAATGACCTATTAAACAATACTTTAGATGAACAAAACGAACAAAACGAAACTAATGTCTTAACAGGGCCTTTAAGAGAAAGGTTGAATATATCTAATCCCGAAAATGAATTATTGTAGGTTTTACAAGCTCTACGTATGAATGCATTGGAAGCATATCTTCTACGAGTAAACGGGACATGAAACAGCTTTATGAGTCACGTATTAGGACGAGGTACTCTAAGACATATATTATGTAACAGATTATGGGGAGTCAGTTCTATTCGAAAGAATATTATGCAAAAGAATTTGGTGGGAATTATTAATTTTCAATCAATTTTTATGGAATAATCGAGAAAAACTAACAAAAAAGCAACGTTGCCACCTCAGCCAGGTATAAACGCTCTTAAACTTCGTAGTCAGGCTTTCGAACCATTGGGCTCCAGTCGTCAACTATAAACAATTAGACCCTGTCCGTACTACGAATTTTCACCGCGCGGTTTTTTCTCGAAATTCTGTAACACATTGAATCTTATACGAGTATCCGCACTGGCGGTAAAAAAATCGCAAAGAAATTGTATGTAAAGCACGGAATATAATTCGCGCGGATAAATATCGCACGGTGAAGATTCGCAGTGCGGACATGGCCTTACTTTGCTCACCCCTGAGCTTATCATAGCTGCTGCTACTTCTATGCAACAAATGTCATGTCCTCCACACACACTGTGCGTTTTTCCAGAAATTTCCTGCCTCGCACAGCAAAACTCTGGAATGAACTATCGCCTGCGGTATTCCCGGACCGATATGACCTTCAAGTTTTCAAGAAAAGAGCGTACTCCTACCTTAAAGGCCGGCAACGCACTTGTGACTCTTCTGGTGTTGCAGGTGTCCATGGGTGACGGTAATCGCTTACCATCAGGCGATCCGCCTGCTCGTTTGCCCCTATACCATAAAAAAATATAAAAAAAAACACAAATCGCACTGTCACTATCACCATACTACTTACACTAGACAGACGCGTTCCGAGCTCACCCAGTGTTGATCCTCAGAGCAACAACCTTTCACCATCTTTGTTAGATACTCATCATCAGCCGGAAGACGTCCACTGCTGAACAAAGACCTTCCCCTTAGAACGCCACAATGAACGACAACTCGCCACTCGCATCCAGCGGCCCGCAACCCTCACGATATCAGTCCTAGTGGGAGGCCTGCTGCTTCGTCTTCCGGCTCGTGGTCACTCGAGACCTTTTCTCCCCCAACAGAGATAAGATGTTAGATGTTGGCTGTTGCGGGACCCTAAAAACGCTGTCAGCTTTAGAGCGCCGTCGTGCCCGATTCTTTACGCTTAGCCATGGACGACCTCACTTGCTACTCAGCGCTGAGATTGAGGTCAAACTGGTACTTAATTAAAAAGCGGCGCACGATTTCTTGCGGGCCTTTTGTCTGACTCAATATTGTTATGTATCTTACTATGAATAACTTAACATATGAGCCATCGAGGAAAAGAAATACGTTGCAAAGGTATAAACCAAGCAATGGTAATAAATAAGTTTTTGTTAAAACCCGAAGGTTGGTAAACTATCATCATCCGTGTCATATCAGTATCGTAATGTTTATACGGAACCCTCGGTGCGCGAGTGCTATTTACAGTATTTGTGACGAAACGTATGAAAGTTTGCAGCATCTACAGAATCATGCTTTACTCATAAAGTAAAGTTAAGTTTTAAATGATCTCTTAGGAAGAGAATTTAGTATTTACTTTATACTGTTAGACTATGCAGGATATGACTATCTGAAAATGTGTATGTATGTCTGTATAGACGCTGCGTCACGAAGTAATTAAATCTAACAGCATTTGTTCTTCAATCGGGTTTTTTTTATCAGTATATTCGTTTAGAGTCAACAATTAAAACAAGGTAATTAGTATGATGTCATTTATTTCGGGTTTCCTAACATTTGACAACTTTTAGGTAACTTAAAGACTAGTCTCGCCCTCCGGGTATGTTTTCCAAAAATCCGACTTTACTATAAACTTTGTTTTTGTTTTGCGACGGCTTTTTAAAAAACATAACCTCTGTATAAAAATCTAATAATTATATACATCATTATTGTGATTTCATAAAGTTCACTTAAAAACTAAATCTAAAATAGTATGGTGAATAGTTTTTGCATGCAAAAAATATCTCTTCTATTATAATTATAACATGTTCTGATATATATTTGTACCTATATATTTCTTTGGCATGCGATTTACAGAAAATATATCAAATCTATACGTGGTGGTATAAAGATTAAACCTACTTTTCATTGTGAGCAGATAAAACTTATAATACGGTCCAAAAGTAAACAAAAATACAAAAGCTACGACAAAGGGACGGAAAATACAGTTCAAGATACATATCTAAAATAAGTATAAAATGATTGTATAACTATCTATTGCGTATAATATTGCGCAAGCGCAACGTTCCAATTTTAAAAGTAAGGTGCGTCTATTGGCACTTTGACATTTACATCGTCCGTCCGCGTTGCGAAACGTACCCAATAAATTAACACTCACTAACTTCAGTTGCGTAAATATTAGCATATCCTGACGGCCACGGAACCAACACACTCAACAACCACTCGCTCTCAGCCATGGCCTCAGCAAAATCTAAACACACTAATAAGCTGACAATACGAGTACTCTATATGAGGTCAAACATTTTCTCATAGGCGGCCTTCTACCACATTCCGCAGGTACATCGACAGCTTTGAAAACCCGTCGTCCATGGCTGTCCGCTTTCGCACCGAGTTAGAACGCTCGATTGCGAAATGAGCAATGGACGGGGTACATATGCGAATAGCTTTATAATTCGTCACGTGCCCGTCACTCGGTGGGGTCCGAGGTCGCCTTAGAACTTAGAACGATTGCCTGAGTCAACAGGTACCCGGCGATAAATGAATCATTGAGTTAAGGAGGATACCACTGATTAAGCCCACTCAAGACACAGTCTTGAAACAAACTCTGACCTAAGGCGTGGCTGAGAATCCATTATGGCAAATTAAACCTTAACCATAAGTTACATTAATAAATACACACGATGGAATGCGGAGATCTTACAATTAAAATATAATTACATTGTGAATTGAATACAAAGTTGCCTGGTTTTCCTTGCGCAAGGAGACATGGAACTTTGATTATAGCTGCGATTTATCGCGGGCAAATTTAAATCAGCCTTCGGATTCGTATCGGATCGAGTAAACAAACTAAGCTTTCGGCGGTACGGTAATACTGGCTAAACCAACATTCGTAAACAACTAACACTCCGTCTCACCCTCTTTCTTCTCAGGTATGTAGTGCTCCACCTCTCTGAAGTAATGGAACAGTCTCCACGCGATGATAACACCCACGATCTCGACCAGAGCCACCAGCAAGGACACGGCAGCCACTGAGGAACTGATGATCTTCGTGTAAGCTGAAGCCACTTTAGCACATCCTAATCTCTCATTCGCCTCCTTATCTGTGAAGTCACACACTGTGATATTCTTGCTGTCGGCACAGCAGGAGAGAGGCAGGTCGTTCCTCCAACTCCTGTAGTCTCGCGCATCATTGGCTCCGCAGCACTTCAGTTTGCGCTCGATCCAGCTGTACTGTTTCTCGTAATCTCGATTGTTTTGCGTGTTGTAATAACCGTCGTACACTGTGTCCTTAATAAACCGGTCGGTGTCTTCACCATCCACATACACGAACACAAAAACAGCTGATAGGATTTGAAACAGGATCAAGAATGAGAGGAATCCGCCGTATATTCCCAGCATGCCGCGGCTTTCCCGGTTGGTTCCGCACCAACCGCAGAAAGCGACCAGCATTATCATGATGCCAAGGATGATGAAGAGCCATGGTGCGACTTGAGGCCAGTATACTCTGTAGTCCAACAAGTAGTGGTTCGTGTTGCGAAGGCGAACAAACTCCATGAGTTGCACGAAGAACCATATCCCGGTAGCAGCGGTGACGAGGCCGAACACCGCGTAAATGACGTTGACGACGTAAAGCACATTCTTCATAAAGTCTTCTTTGGCCATGGCGACCGACGCGCGTGATCGTTGTCGACGAAATGAGGCGGCCGCCGCTGCGCCACCACTTTTATAAACGCGCGAAGGCCGGAGAGTGAACAGATCTCAGTGACACACATCGCGCCCGAAGCTCGATGATGCGATGCGATAGCTCGTTTCAAATGTTGCGTCACGATCATGTTTACAATTTTTTAAATGTTTTAGCATACTTAAGTAGGGCCAAGTTAAAAATCACATTAAACGTCTGTCAGTCTTAGATCATAGCGAGGTTATTGTCATTTTCACATCATACCGCGTAAACTATTCGTCATTTGCTAATGTCTTTCGGAACTCGAAACAAAAGATCGGTTTTCTTTTTCTTTCTCATTTGAATCTTCGGAACACGAAGAAACCCGACGAGTGCCGAGCAACATTAACATTTTACTTATACGTATATGTTTACGTTACGTACATATTTTCCAACTGAATAAATATTAAGCCATTTTACAAGCTCTCTTGTTCTGGGAGGAGGCCTGTGCCCAGCAGTGGGACGTATATAGGCTGGGATGGAATTTTACAATTCAAACTTTGAGAAATATTAATAATAATTTTGTGGCCTTCGTAAAAAGATTACGTTGTTGACTTGTAACGTAGTGTCTAATGTGATCTATTAAATTACCCTACTTTAGTATCATAGATCTTTATCTACTTCCTAAGGGGTCATCCAATAAGTACGTCACACATTAAGGGGGGGGAGGGGTCAAGCGGTTTGTGATACAGGAACAAAATAATTGCAAATTTCATAGCAATTCGTGTGGCAAGGGGTTGGGGTTCTAAAAGGGTCAAAACTATGATATATTTGACGTACTTGACGTACTTTATGGATGGCCCCTAATGTTAAATGCAATTAACTACACTAATGAATGAAATAAATAGTTTAGCAATGAGCAATACTAAATCTATGTCACAATGGTTTGAGAAGTCTTACGACACGCTGTTACGTCGCGTGCGCATATTTATTCTACAAGTTATTTACTCTCGCTTTCGTGAGAACAAAATTAAACCTTACTTAATGTTAGAGTCTCTTACAGTAGCACCTTTTTGCTCTCCAATTCGTGTGACATGTTGATGACTTGTGGCCTCCTTTTATTAATTGACTTAGAAGTCGTGTACGCCGCTATTAAGGTGATTATTCCAATTAAGGAGGTGAAGATGGACACGCCAGACAACACTTTGATTCCGATGCGAGCGTACTGCGCGGCGACTTCGGAGCATCCATGCCTCTCATTGGCCAACTTGTTAGTAAACTGGCAGTCAATAGGATAGTTATCCAGGAAACCGTAACGGATGACGTCGCAGCAGGACTGGGGGAACTCCATGCGCCAATTCACATAGTCTCTCGGGCTGTCTGCACCGCAGCAATGCAGCCTCCTCTCGAAGTTTCCGAACGACATTTCCACTTCCGGGTGTTCTTTCATTTGGAAATACGCATCCCAAATAGTATCCCGTATGAAGTTATCAGTTTTAACTCCGTCCGCGCAAACGAGCGCCACTATTGATATAGCGAACAGTAGGAGCGAGGCTATCGCTACAAATACGCCGTAAGTTGTCACCATGGTCTTACTTGGTTTCTTGGCACTTTTGAATCCACAGCACGATGTACATATCACGAATAGTCCACACACAAAGAACATCCACGGCACGGCTTGGGGCCAATACACATTGTAATCCAGGAGGTAGTGATTACTGTTGCGGAGGCTCACAAACATGTTGACGTAGACGAAGAATCCGATGGAGCCTCCAGCGATGATGAGGCCAAAGATCGTGAAAACGATATTAAGTACGTGCAAACCGACATTTTGAGCCATGTTTTATGTCGCGGAGCGAGCGGCGCGAGCGGCGGTTACGAAGGCTTACAATTGAATGGCGTGCTCGCGCGCTTAACTGATCTTATAGGCCTTGTTATTGATCAAGGTCGGAAGGATTCTTCGCAGCGATGACTCATTTATCAATTTATCCTGAGGTGCGAATTACTCATCAGTATTTTGGAGCTAGCACTTCCCTAGAAACGCTTTATAGGGCTATCAAAGAATATGTGATTTATCTATAAATAAGAATAAGTACAGTTGGGCACGTATTTTTGTAATGACTGATGGCATTAATGCGTAGCTTAATGAATATAACCGCAATATGTGTTAAATAATTGGTTCTGTAATAAATTTACCGCAAATGCATTTTTTAATAAAAAAACAAAGGTTTTGTTTAACGGTATGTACCTGTGGCTTGTTGGTTATTTTTTTGTCTAATAGGCTTTTCAATTTAACTTCATAAAAAGCATATTACATTTTGAGCCTGGCAGAGACTTCTACTGATTAGCAAAAAACACACAGAAGAGACACTTATTTAGATTTTTTTTTGTAGTTAAAAGCGCATTTAAAATATTTTTTAAATAAATCTACAGACTTTAGATATGATTATTTTTCTTTTTCTAGATAATTTTCGAGAGGTATTTTTAAATACATTTTTATGTAAAGACTTTTTTGCTTATGCTTTTTATGAGGTGTCATAGTTACTTTTTGTTTTTTTTTTTTTATTCGACTGGATGGCAAACGAGCAAGTGGGTCTCCTGATGGTAAGAGATCACCACCGCCCATAAACATCTGCAACACCAGGGGTATTGTAGATGCGTTGCCAACCTAGAGATCTAAGATGGGATATCTCAAGTGCCAGTCATTTCACCGGCTGTCCTACTCTCCACGCCGGAACACAACAGTGCAAGCACTGCTGCTTCACGGCAGGATTAGCGAGCAAGACGGTGGTAGCAATCCGGGCGGACCTTGCACAAGGTCCTACCACCTGCAAAACTCAGTGCTCAGAAGACTCAGTGCAAAACATTAAACTTCAAAGTACAGTTTTTTGTTGATAACAGGTGTCAATGAAATGGTTGTTTTTGTATACGTATAAAAATTACAGAATCACTATCACACGAATACACTACATACGAATTCGAATGAAAAAACTATCACAAGTTAACAATAAACTTTCGACCAAAACTGAATAAATATTTAAATATTAACCCCCTTATTCATAAACGACAATCAAACCTATTTTAGTTAAAATGCCGCTAAAATTCGTTTGTAATTATCTG
Organism: Choristoneura fumiferana; assembly: GCF_025370935.1. Lineage (NCBI taxonomy): Eukaryota > Metazoa > Arthropoda > Insecta > Lepidoptera > Tortricidae > Choristoneura > Choristoneura fumiferana. The sequence continues at coordinate 12,092,491 of NC_133500.1, forward strand.
TCACTTCGACATTTGTATTTGTTAGAAAGGGACAAAGCATTTGTTAGTTAACATAGGCTTGTTAAGTTTTATGAATAAGGGGGTTAATTTGTAGTTTCTAAATATTTACCCGTTTTTAACCCCCGACGCAAAAAGAGGGGTGTTATAAGTTTGACCGCTATGTGTGTCTGTGTGTCTGTCTGTGGCACTAGCTCTTAAACGGGTGGACCGAGTTGAAAGCAGGTTTTCTAGCAATGGTTCTTAGACATGTTTCATCAAAATCGGTTCAGCCGTTTTGAAGATATTGAATTTTGAAGTGACAAAGTCGGGGGTTTTCCAACTTTTAGTTGATTAAAGTTATGTTGTATTGTTTGTAGGTGTGTGATGGGTGTATTTCGAATAAACTTTTTTTTATCCATCCAGTTTATTGATATGGAACTCCGCAAAGTAACGCCTGATTCCATTTTTTTTGTGTTGCCACGACGTTAATATTATAAATGTCTGTTTTTTATTTCATATGTATTATTACGGAACCCTAAACTACACGTGGTCGGACAAGCACTGGCCGTTTTTTTATCGGATAACCCTTGACAGACAGTAAGCAGAATCATAAAATTTGTAAACAGTGATATACTTTATAATAATATCAGAGACGAAACACGCACGAGAATTTTAAAATTTATGTCACATTTATTTTTGTGAACTTATCGTTTCACTTAAAGTACCACAGTTTCAACTTATCTTATAACCACTTGTAGAAAAATAACATACATATACGAATAATAATATACCTAATGAATATTTAATTTATTTCTTTTTTATAGAAAAATAAAAACTTACAGAGTAGGTTTAAAGGATAGAAAATAATCCATAGGGGTATAAGTAACCTAAACCAACAAATTTCATAAGTGTATGTATGTGGATATGTTTGTATTTTTGTATGTTTGTTTGTAAGTATATATTTTAACAATTATTTTGGTTTGGATTAGGGATAGTCCAACTTGGGGAAGTACCTACAAGTTTCATCAAAATCATTCAAGTTTTAATGCATTATTTATATTTCTGTTGAAGACGGTTTAATGAGGGCTATCGCGTATGAATTCGCCACTAGAGGCGCTAGTGTAGCGTGAGGTCTCCGAAATGTCAAATCTCATAGTTTTTGGGTGAGCTACGCGGGTTTATTTATAATTAGAATAATTTTGTGAATATTTTGCAATATCTGAAATTAATTATGGCAAATATGCGTTCCGGGGCAATGAATGTCTGTGTTTTGAGACAGTTTTGTCTTTTGGAAACCTTTGTCTTTCCTTTTTTCCGAACAAAACGGGGACTATGCAACACTGTGGCATGCTCGATATTTTTATGGTACGGTTTTAAGGTGTATTAAATATGATTTTAATCTAAACTTTGTTTTCACGCCCGTAATAACAGACTTTGAAAGCCATACTTAAAAACCTCACGCAACAGTGCGCCATCTAGTGAGACAAAAAACGATAGCCCTCATTGATTTAAATGATTTACTCGTATCTCCATAAATACAGCAATGGCGTACGCCAACCGTTCTCGTTGATCTTGGTTCGTGAGCCATGACGAATGCAATGACATTCTGACATTGACTTTTACCACAAAGGAACTCTAGACAGCGTAACTTGGTGAAAAATCGCCCAAGTGCGAGTCAGACTGGCACATCGAGGATTCCGTAAAAATTTTTAGGTTTCAATGAATATAGCGAAATATGAGCGGTAGCGAGTTCTGTTCTCAAGCAAAATGTAGTAGTGTCGGTAACCTGATATTTAAGATTGGTTATGGAAATGCACAGACACATAAACACCGACAGCCTTGATGATGATGATGTGATCCTGTTATCGCTCACTAGGGACATAGGGCTCGTAGAAGAGTTTTCCGTTTGGCTCGATCTTGCGCGGCTTCTTCCAGCTCTTCCCAGCCGAGACCAATTGAGCCAGCCTCCTTCTCAGCAAGAAAAAATAAGTCTCGTGCTCTAGAACTTGTTAGGTAACTTAAAGTTCAACAGTCGGAACCTATTAATCGTGACCAGATCTATAACTCTCGCATAATGATCAATGGGAACTAAATGTTTTTGTTTTGATGAGAAATACCCATCTTTTTAGGGTTCCGTACCCAAAGGGTCCAACGTGGCGCCTGAGTTATTATATTTGGACACTTGAAATTTTCACAGATTAAGTATGAATTACTGTGGCCGCTATAACAAAAAATACTAAAAACAGAATAAAATAAATATTTAAGGGGGGCTCCCATACAACAAACGTGATTTTTTTGCCGTTTTTTGCTTGATAAAAATAACAGGACACTACGAAAAAGAAAACGACAGGCAGACGCTTGTAACATTCACAGAATCTTTAGTTTTTTTTTAGTAGCCAGTGTAGTGTCCCACTGCTGGGCAAATGCCTCCCCTCTTGACCTCCACAACTCTCGTTCTGACGCAATGTCAGGCCAGTCCTTTGCGTACGTGTCCAGATCGCCCCGCCATCTCCTTCTCGGTCTGCTCCCATACAACAAATTTGTTTTTTTTTTGGCCGTTTTTTTTCTAATGTCTAATGTTGTATAGAGTCCGACTCGCACTTGGCTAGTTTTTTTAATAACTGTATCTTTTGATTGAGTTGAATTAGAAGGTGCTTCAAGTGGCAGGAAATAAATACTAGCATGATAATCGAAATCTAATGAAAGTGGACCTGCGAGGTAATTCAATGGAGCGTTTAAAGTCTAAAATTTCTAAAAGTGGCTCCGAAGCGGTAGCGGTTCGCGTGTGCCCTGCCTACCCTATTTTGGAATACAGGCGTGGTGTTTGTGTGCGTGTGTGTTTGAAGTCTCCAATCCACACTGGCCCTGCGTGGGAACTATGACCAAAGCTCTCTCATTCAGAGAGGAGGACTGTCTGCTGCATCGGACGTTTAAAGGCGAGATGAAATTCAAAGCAGGATCCTTTCAATCGAGTATGTCACTTCTGTGCTATACTCATCTTTTGTTCACAGAGAGCGTAGCAAGGCATCTAGTAAACAATGTTAGTCATCACTCATTAACTACTTGTAGCCTAAAATGTATGTAGGGCTCGTCAACATACAAAACTTAACGTAAAGATATGAGTCACCATCATCCCAGCCTATATACGTCCCACTGCAGGGCACAGGCCTCCCCTCAGAATGAGAGGGCTTGGGCCGTAGTTCCCACGCAGGCCCAGTGCGGATTGGGAACTTCACACACAACATTGAATTGCTTCGCAGGTTTGTGCAGGTTTCCTCACGATGTTTTCCTTCGCCGTAAAGCTCGTGGTAAATTCAGAGGTGCGAGCTGGGGTTTGAACCCACGATCCTCTGCTTGAGAGGCCATAGATCAAACCACTCGGCCACCACGGCTTCAAAGATAGGAGTAATTACATATATTATAAAGTAGTAGTACAAGTACAATTTTGCTCGCGACTGTGTCAGTAAGGAATTCGGTCGTTGCGCGCTTTTTTCCGGCATAAAATTTATCCTAAGTCCTTCAGGACCTTAAACTAATCTATATATTCCTTCCGTCTAAATCAGTTCAGCAGACGAATATAGTTAATTTCGCTTTGATGACATTTGTATGAATATGTTGCATCCAACAAGGAATAAATTCGACTTTGTTCATGTATCCAACGGTCGCCAGCTATTACAAGAGAGGAAACAGTAACTAACATTTAAATTATAATTATAACTTTAAAAATAAAGTTGTGTTAAATACTTGTTATGTATAGATATCATTTAACAATATTGTAAATCTGTTTAAAAAAATATACCTCGTTGAGTTTCTTGCCGGATTCTTCTCAACAGAGGTTTTTCCGAACCGGTGGTAGATTTTTTTTTGACATTCATAAGTGCTTGTTTTAGCCTAAATTGAATAAAGATATTTTGACTTTGACTTTACATACAAAAAAATATGTAAAACTAAAAATATAAATATAAAAAAAACTAAAACTCGAATTGCGTATTCGAAAGACCCCTCTTAGGCAAGATTCGGAAGATGATGACAGCATTCCCTCTTTGAATTACTAAGCTAAAAGAATATATCATCATCATGTCAGCCGAAAGACGTCCACTGCTGGACATAGGCCTCCCCCAAGGCTCTCCACTCAGACTTTGTGCTTTCCGCATCCACCGCGATCCCGCGATCTTAACCAGGTCGTCTCTCCATCTCGTTGGAGGCCTACCGACAGCTCGTCTCCCGATCCGCGGACGCCATTCGAGAACCTTCTGACCCCATCGGTCATCAGTCCTGCGACTGTAACTTGTTCGCAATTCTTCGGGCTATGTCGGTTACCTTAGTTCTACTGCGAATATCATCATTTCAGGTTCTATCCCGCAGAGAAAACCCGAGCATAGACCTCTCCATAGCCCTTTGAGTGACTTTGAGCTTCCTCATGAGGCCCATCGTTAGCGCCCACGTCTCAGATCCGTAAGTCATCTCTGGCAACACACACTGGTCAAATACATTTGACTTCAAACACTGCAGTAATAAAAAAATATACATTACATTTAATTTTTTATTATTCTGGGTGTTCGAAGAACTGATCGAATCAGAAACACGATACTGCGCTCTAAAACTCGTATCACAGATGTGGGTGCCAACACCGCCAAGCTGAAGTGGGACTGGGCCGGACATGTCTGCCGCATGCACCCGGACCGATGGGCACGGATCGTAACCGAATGGGATCCGAGGGATGGGCATAGGAGCAGAGGCAGACCCAAGAGGAGATGGCGGGACGACCTGAGCGCTTTTCAGCTCGATTGGCAGGTTTATGCCCAGGACAGGGAAGAGTGGCGGAGGAAAGGGGAGGCCTTTGCCCAGCAGTGGGACATAATACAGGCTACATAAAAAAAAACATTTTAATTTTCATACAATTAAATAAAAGGTGCACATACAGACAATTATGTATTTGTTCCATTATCCTTTTAAAAGTTATATGTAATTAGATACATACGTACTCTTTTGTACAGGTAGATATAATTGAATGCCCTTACATCCGCGGCAGTCAGTGTAAGTACCAACACAGCATGTGTTATAATTGTTACAGAGTAATTAGAGTTGTTATCATCACCTCAAACAAGGTCAAGCCCAAAACACCATTAGATGCGCCAAAATACTCCCATTAACATCACACCATGTAATAATAGGATCTGATACGTCTCATGTTTTTAGCTGCGTGATTTTCGCATAATTTTTGAAAGTCATAATTATGTTTGTCATAATGCTCGTTAAACATAATTTATTTTTCGCATAAATGGTTTTTTTTTTAATTCTGAACAAATTAAAGGATTTAGTAATATAATGTAACCAATTAACAAAAGTTGAGAAACCCCAGACTTGCCATTTTAAAGTCTAATTTATCTCAAAATCTGCTGAACCGACCACAAGGAAACGCGCTCTTATACGTTTGAGACCTACGATGCCAGACAGACAAGACGGACAGACAGATATTGGCATCAAACTGTGTTATAAGTTTGCGTTTTTAGGGTTCCGGAGCCAAAATGGCAAAAACGGAACATGTCTGTATGTCTGTCTGTCTGTCTGTCCGTCCGCGGCTTTGCTCAGGGACTATCAATGCTAGAAAGCTGTAATTTTGCACGGCTATATATATAAACTATGCCGACAAAATAATACAATAAAAAATTTAAATTAATTTTTTTTTAGGGTACATACCTCCCATAGACGTAAAGTGGGGGTGATTTTTTTTTCTCATCAAACCCTATAGTGTGGGGTATCGTTGGATAGGTCTTTTAAAACCATTAGGGGTTTGCTAAGACGATTTTTCGATTCAGTGATTTTTTGCGAAATATTCAACTTAAAAGTGGAAATTTTTTAAAGATTTTTTAATGGTAGTAAGTATATCAAAGTTTCAAGGGAAACTATAACGGCTAAGTTTGCTTGAGAATTATTAGTAGTTTAAGAGTAAATAAGGTATAAAATATACATAAGCTTGGAAGATTCCGTATAAAATACGAAATCCTTAGAAAAATATTACTTATTTTTTTCGTAATGGCTACGGTACCCTATTTTAGGCGTGTCCGACACGCTCTTGGCCGGTTTTTTATTTTATTTGAAAGCAGGTTTTCTAGCGATGGTTTTTAGACATGTTTCATCAAAATCGGTTTAGCCGTTTTTTCAGATATAAACTTTGAATTGACAATGTCAGGGGTTTTTATGTAAGGGGTTAAAACGAGTTATGACAAACATTACACTATGACAAATATTAAATTATGACTTTTAACTATTATGGCAACCAATAAGGACCCCATGTTTTTATATGTTTTTGCATGTTGAGGCTTGCTCTTCTAACCACGCGCAAACGTAGCTTTATTGTACGTGTGGTCACCGATAAGAAGTAATTGGCTGTAATTCATATACGGACTTCCGCAAAGTAAAGGCCTCTGTCCATTAGTCATACTGGGGCCGTAACCGTCCCAACGCAGGGTGACACTTTTTCCCGGGATAATACCGGGATGGAAATACCGACCCTGTTTTTCGTGTACACGCCCATAGAAGCTCCTGTCAGTTTCTATGGGCGTGTACACAAAAATCAGTGCCGGTATTTCCATGTCGGTGTTATCCGGGCCGGTAAAGAGTGTCACCCCCAACGCAAACGCAACAAATACTGGCGCATGGGTCGTCAATTGGTTGTGAAGCGCCGGCGTTAAAATATCCCCATCCTCTTCTTCCGTGAACGCCGTAGAAATCTGAGGGATCAAGGTGTGACCAAACTGCTGCTTAAAAAACGGTGACGGTACGGAATCGCAGTGACGCATCGTATGCGCACCGTTTTTTTGCATGCTTTCCACACCGCTGCTTATAATACGCAAACGGTGCGGAATCGCAGGGACGTGCCGTAAACGTCACGACTTTTGTTCGGTAAAGACCTGAAGTTTACGACAAGTCACTGCGATTCCGTATTCTAAACAGCGGTGTGGAGAGCATGCGATAAAAACGGTGCGCATACGGTGCGTCACTGCGATTCCGTGCCGTCACCGTTTTTTGCAGCGGTTTGGTCGTACCTTTATACTAGAACTACTAGAAGATGGGCAGCAGCGTGCAGTCTTCTTGGCAACATTACAGCCTATACTGCGCTCGCCAACATCAAGCAGGTTGCACACCAAGCGTGGTGAGCTTGGCAACTCATGATGATGATCAACTGGAGGTTACCGAGGAATTCGGGGAGGCTTATGTCCAACAGTGGCTGCCCTAAGATTATGTTGATGATTGTAACCAATTTTCTCTTTTCTTTTCTCAAAAATGTCCGTAAAACTCTACATTATTCTATACATATCAGAAAGCTAAGTGCATAGTTTATGGTCAGCGAGAAATAAAAAAGTTAAAAATATTTGCGCGCTCTGTGTGTGTCAGTGTGTCTTTGTATCTCTGTGTGTATCTGTCTGTATGTCTGTGGCACCGTAGCTCAAAACGGGTGGACCAATTTGAATGCGGTTTTTTTTTATTTGAAAGCAGGTTTTTAGCAATAGTTCTTAGATATGTTTCATCAAAATCGGTCCAGCCGTTTTTGAGATATTGAACTTTGAAATGACAAAGTCGGGGATTTTCCAACTTTTTGTTGGTTAGGTTATTACAAGTCATAATGATTCTGGTCTTAGTATTGTACGGTCTAGTGGACAGAGACCCTAACGTCTGATTCAATTAATAACAACACGCTAGTAGTATGAGATCCCACTGTAAAATTCTGTACTTCTGTTATTTATGATTTATTTCAAACAAAAGATGTTCTCAAGTGCGCTGCACCACGTATCTCCCAATCAACATATTCGAAAACATCAAGTGTTTTAATGTAAATGTCCGAGTGCTCGACACGCTAATGCCCAATAGCCGACACCCTGCTGTCATCGGTTTACTATCATTTGGTAAACGACGTTTAACTAATGATCACAACCATTTCATATCACAAACTGCTCATAATTAACACAAATGATCATTTGATTTAATTTACTTTTAACAAACTTGTCACTTTACGAACACATCATATGACAAATCATCATTTGAAAAATGTCCATTACCCAAACAACTCATTTTTCAAACTAGGCATTTTACAAAACATCAATTAATAAATGATTATTTGATAAACTAGTTATAAATTGGTAGGATTTGGTTCTCGTGGCTCGTTTTTGTTTCGCATTCCTTAAGGTCGCTGTTCTTACCTAACCAATTACACTTATAGGTACCGGCAGTAGTTAGTTTTCTATGGATCGCAGTTCAAGCCTAATCCACTGTACTGGCATCAGTACCCTTAGTGTATTTTGTAACCGAATGACAATTTGTATGGAAACACGAACATCGCAAACGTTCCGCTAGAGGGCGCTGTTCGTGTTTCCATATAAATTGAGATTTTAGCGCAAACGCGATCGAGACGTATTTTGTAACCGAAAACTTACACTAAGGGCACAGTTCGTTTTTACTTAAGGGCATAGTTCTAACCAAACCTAACCTAACCTAACCTCTTAATAAAGTTAACCTGAGCTACTGGTACCTCTAAATTATTCTTAATAAAGTGTTTATCAAATGATACATTTTATTAAAGTTATTTGCCAAACGTTGATTTGACAAACGTGGTTTTGCCAAATGACGAAAATAATTAATGAATAGTTTAAATAATTTATTGAATAATTTATTTATTTTAGTTCAATGAATAGTTTGCCAAATAATGATTTGTTATATGATGGTTTGTCAAATAAAGAGTTTGTGCAATGATCAATTTGTGAAATGTGGTGTTATAAAACGAATAACTTGTGAAATAAAAGTTTGCGAAACGTTGTTTGTTAAATGAATATTTGTTGAAACGTTTGTTGCCAAATGATTGGATACCGCTGTTATCTCTATTGCTAATGACATAAGATTAAAGATGCCAACTATTGGGACAACAGAAGGGCTACTACGAAACTCCAACCTCGAAGCTCGTGTCGTGCGCTCCCTCCGATACTTACACTATTTAATACAAGAGCGGAATACGGTACGATACGAACTTCGAGTTTCGAGTTTCGTAGTAGCCCTGCAGTGACGAGCACTCACTAATATTTCGCAACCTGATTCATTTCGCAACTGTTTAATATTTCTGAAACTGTAAATATTTCAGTATTTTTATAAAACTAACCTAACCTAACCTAATGCTACACAATGGCCCTGAAATAAATCCTGTCAGGTCAGCTTTACCAAATGATGATTTTCAAGAGCAAATGCACGAGTTACTACTAAATATATCGATATTACCATATGTGTCTATACAATATTTGAAGAGTTCCCTCGATTTCCTTAGGATCCAATCATCATAATATATCCTGATTTGGTACAAGGGACCTAATTGAAAGGATTCCTGGACGAACGAAAAAAAAATACAACCGAATTGATAACCTACTCCTTTTCTTGAAGTCGGGTAAAAAGAACTACGTGCATAATTTTATAGTGAGCTCTTGGTCTATAAAGTCAATTGAGGATGGATTCTCTTCGAAATGAACGTCTTGCTTTTGTTTAAACGAGCAAGTGATAAGGAGGCTTTGTTTAATGCTAACAAGGTCAATGATCCCTATGAATGTTATCTTTTTATCATAAATCACGATAATACGTAATATTTACATAACCCGTGTCTTAAGAGTCGCCGGTACGCTCGCCGCTGATCGCATTTTCATGCAAAAGTAGTTTCGTTCTAATTTATAAACAACACACTGAAACAAAGATAAAACTTTGCGACTATAACGGGAGCAGCTGTTTTGATGCTTATAATTAGTTTTCGTTCATATTCAATGTAATTTAAAGTTTTGTATGAGAAATAGAAATTCGTTATTGTTTTTTTTTTCGTTACATTTTATTTTAACCAAACCTAATTATAAGCATCGTAATGGCTGCTCCCATTATAGTTGCTAAGTTGCGTTTTGATCTGTAGTGCTGCTTGTTAATTAGAACGGAACTACTGCGTACTGGGGACTCTTAAGCCGTGTTGGCCTAGTGGTTTGCCTCCAGAGGATCGTGGGTTCAAACCCCGGCTCGCACCTCTGAGTTTTTCGAAATCTATGTGTGAAATTACATTTGAAATTTACTACGAGCTTCATGGTAATGGAAAACATCGTGAGGAAACCTGCACACACGTGCAAAGCAATTCAATGGTGCGTGTGAAGTTCCCATTCCGCACTGGGCCCGCGTGGGAACTACGGCCTAAGCCATTTGCGTGCGTACAACAGTAGCATGTATGTTTCATCAGATAAGCATTTTCTAAGCGCTGATTCATTCATAGAAAACCGGTTTAATAGTTACTTCTATAAAAGCAGGGGTCGCGAATGACGGTATTATGCGTCACGCCATGGTTAACCATGAAGTCATCGACGACAAATTCTATTCGCTCACGGCTTCCCTTGCATCAAATTTGGGGTACCCAACGCATAATTATGTACTTTCTGCGATCTGTTTTTTTGTGTTATGATTAATTTTTCGGAGAATTTTTTGTAACTACAGATACAAAGATATTTGCATGTCGAGCTGTCGGCTAAATCCTGTGACGTAATTTAATTACTATAAGGTCTTGTTAACGTACTCTAGCAAATAAAGATTTCGATACTTACTCATGCAGACAGACGTTGTTTTAGACAGATGGTGCAATTTTTCGAATTCAAAAATCAAACCAATCATAATTCATACAAACTTCGAATCCCCGTTTCACCCCATCCAGGGGTGAAATTTTAGAAAACGTTCAAAAATGTATCTTTCCTCTAATTGTTAGCTTAAAAGCAAAGTGTTATGCCTCTAGCTTAAAAAATTACAGGCTTCCATACAAAGTTTTAACCTCCTTTTTACCCCCTGAAGGATTGAATTTCGTGAAACCCTTTCTTATTCCTTCTTTACGATTTTAAAACAACACATTTGAAATAAGTCAGCTTTCTGGGTCCAAAGGTTTAATTAAAAAAATATATTTAGTAAAAGACATTTTATTTCGAAGTTCTAGTAGCATTTAATCAGTCATTACCTATACACTCAAAACGAATAAAAATGGGTCGGATTCTTGTAATTCTCTAAGGAATTCGACCAGATTTCATTGATATCACCTATATTTTCATTTATATTTACATTAATGTTTTTATTGCAAATACCTACTTAATAATGTCATTAAGTAAGCCTCTCAAAGCTAATACAAATTCCAAAACAAACGGAAAATACTGACAATTAATAAACAAATATAAAAACGCCACGTCACATTTTCATTAAAATTAAAAATAATTACATTTCTTAGAGGTAGAGAGAATGGATGAATAGAGACGATGCTCCAATAAATTGTTAAACATAATAATATTGCATTCATTCTTTAACAACTTAATTGTACTTAATTATTTACCTGTTTCTTAATTAATACATTTTGTCATAGAAAATCTAAACTAAGTAAATTATTATTAATTATTTATTTGTGCTGCATTAAATCAATTATCTCTTTATCATTAGCTCGTCATGATTAGAATATGAATCGTTAATTACTGGCAAACATTCAATAAGTGGCCAACTTATACTAAAATTAACTCTGGACAGTTATTATATTTATTTTTATCGTAAACTGGCTAGTTATTGATTGATTACAATCACTTTAAATAACGTTTTAGTAAACAAAAACACGTTTTTTGCCGTTATAACATAAATCTATAATAACTTGTCTCTACCCTATGGATAACAATAAATAGAACGTGTTGATAAAGGTACTTCTCACTTATTTACAAAACCTCATACCAAACGAAACCAAACAAAAAACTTTTTTTTCATCTAATCGAATATTCCTGAAATAGTTATTTGTGCAACAAGAGAGCAAAGTTGTTTTTTGTTGCGAGTTTTGATTTTGAATCCCGAGTAAGCGAAGGATTCTATAATTGAATCACGAGCGTTAGCGAGTGATTCTAGGTTAGAATCCTGAGATCAGCAAGGGATTGAAATACACGAAATGCAAAAAGACTTTGGTCTCGTGTGACACATACAATTTTTCACCTCAGCAGCGAGAACATAATTTAAATGTAACATAAGAATAAAACCACATATACCTACCTGTTTACAAAACAAACATTTTTTTTTAAATAGAATCCGATTATTATCAAATATAATAATTACATTTAAAACCATAAAAACAGTCCAGTAGCTACAATACAAATCGCATACTCATAACATGCAATCTTAACTTCTTGTACTAATGTCACACTTATTTTTTAATACTGCAAAAAGCCTCATCTCGGGGTAATTGAAAAGGTTGAACAATTAAACCTTTAAATATGATTTTTATTAAGATTTCTATTACATAAACATAAATAGATTTGTTAAAAAATCATTTAATTTAACACATAATAATTATACTGTAGAGGCCGTATACGGAATTCTTTTATAAAAAAAAAACAAGAGAAGCGGCTTTCGTGCAACGAGGTTGCATACTTTATTAAAAGATCGGGAAAATTTACATTTTGGAAATATTTCGATATATTTTTAATACCAAAAATTTAATTTAAGTTTGTAATCGACAAATTTGATCCTATCTCTTGCTTTTTTCGAGTTGAAGTGAAATGACAGATCAAAGTAAAGTTCAAATATTTGGAATTCAGTGAGTAGACCCAACACTGTACTCAGCATTTAAAAAAAAATAATTAAAAAGTTACTTTGTCTCACGGAGTGAGCAAAATGCGATTTTGCTCACTGATTTCTCATAGCAAAACCTGCCTGTTTGAGGTGCTGAGGTGAAAAGGGTCTTTACTCTCTTTCCAGAGAGTGGAGATACATTGTATAGTAGGTATACAATGTATACAGTCTGTTGATAAAATAATTCAATTCAAAACTAGTTCTATATCAACTGGTATTATGTAATGGGAACGCTATTCAATTGATTCGTCCTTTATACAGGCTAGCGTAACAAACAAACGGTCGTATTTTTGTCTATTACATCAATTAGTTACACGAACTGACCTTGCAAATTCGTTTTGTGTTCAGCACCCGCCAGTTCAGATATTACAATTCCATTTTTTTTACAATATTTAAAAACATCATGCTGCCAATATATTTAAAATTGTAACTTTATTATTCTTATTAATAAAATTATTAATCATTAAAGATTAGTAAAGTATTCAATAAGCTTAATTTCCAATGATTTGTCATAAGTAAACGTTTAATTTACTGACAATTTAATTACTGTCATGGCAATGCTAAAATAAAATGGCGGACGTTTCGTTATTATATAAATAATTTAACACAAAGCACGTTTTGTCACGAGTTAAATTATAATCAATGAGTTCACCTATTGAATTTCAATCAATTTAATCAATAGTAATGAACACTGCACTGTACATGCAATGGCATTTCTTTGGTGTTAAATATCACTATACTAAACTAATTATTAAAAACCATCCCACTCTACAAAAGTATTACCTTCAATAACACTCCTTAGAGCTCTTGGGCTTCTATTAAAGCTTTCACCACAAAAGACTTGTCCAAATAAATCACATAACACTGAACACCATGATTTACAAGAGTCCTTTCTTCGTTTCTATGTCTGTCGCCTCGTAGACGGCTGGTCTCCTCTTCCTGATTCCCATCGATAAAGAAGCTATAAGACTCAGGAGCCCAAAGAATGCGGAGAGAGCTGCCGTTGCTCCCAAAGCTTTAAGGGCAATGCTTGAGTAAGAAACGCCAACCGGAGCACAACCATGCCTTTCGTTCGCTGTCTTAGACGTATACTCGCACACTTGCGTAGATTCAATGTCGAATCCGCAGCAAGAGTTAGGCAGAGATTTCCGGCTTCCCTTGTAGTCTGAAGATCCATCGACACCACAGCATTGCAACCAGCTTTCTACGCTTGAGAATGATTCGGACACGCCAGTATTAGTCTTTGCTTCAGAGAATCCATCGTACAGCGCGTCTTTCAAAAACTTGTGGCTCTCATCTGAGTCAGCGTATACCAAAGCAAGTACACAAGATGCTATCACAGTTCCGATGGTCATCAGGGTAAACAACGCGTGCATGATGGTAAATCCTTGGTTCTTCTTCGCGGCACTGCAGCATCCACAGCAGCAAACAAACATGACGAAGAGACCACTGAAGCCGAAGACAAACGGCAGAATCTGGGGCCAGTACAGCTTGAAGTCTAGCAGATAGTGATTGCTGTTTCGCAAACTTGTGAACATGCACACGTATATGTAAAACCCTATGCCTTCGAGGAGTAGTAGGACGCCGAAGAGCGCGTACACCACGTTTAAAATGTAAAGTATCACTTTCGACATTTTGAAAATTAATTAACACTTTAGGAATAAAGGAGTGGTCTGTGTGGAGACTCACAATGAAATGGCATGTGTAGTGTAGTACTGCCGCGGTTTTATTAACGATCGCTTCCTGCGTGACTCACGCGGGGTGAGCTGAGCCGATGCTGCCAATTATTTTGTCAACGCTCATCAATGGCGGTGACCGCGAAGTCAATTTTACAAAACTTATGGCTCTAGACCAAAATCGCAATTGACCCACTTATTGAGGAAGCAGATGGACTGCAATTGTTGGTTGGAACGAAAATAGATGTTTTAATTACTAAGGTACGTAACTTTTTTAAGAAAATTGTTATTGTTCATTTAAAATGTCAAATATAAACATATAAGGGGATTCAACATTCAGAGTTTTGACTCAATAATAACAAACAAAATTAATTAAGAGAAACCGGACAATTCTTAATAGGTATATTCATCTCGTGACCATTTTCAAGTTTCCACTTTTTCGTAGTTAAGTAGTATTACATTCGCCTGCAAGAAGTTCGCTTCATCTTTCTTTATACCTACGAACTGCTAAGGAATTAAATTCACATCCATTCGTCTATATTTCCAGACATAACTTAGGGCTCTCTAATGCTGTTACTAAAGCAGTGACATGCTTTGGCCTCATCTGCGCTTTTGACCAGGAGAGGGTTCAGTCAGGGGCCAGCTATGTAAAACAAATTACAAAAATAGTGTTTCAAAATAACTTCAACCACCGCTGATACGAGTACCTACTTGATCTTGTTTACACCTCGTTATCCTTGTCGTGAGGCCATTTTGAATCAGTTATATGTATTTATCTCCACCCCCCGCCGCCACGCGCCGCACGCGTCTGCAGCATTTAGAGGTAGTTTCCGTTATGCAGCTACAAAGTGCTGGAACAATATTCCTCCTCCAATAAGGAACCTGCAAAACGTCCATTCTTTAAAACCAAATTAAAGAAGTTTCTTTATGAGCACCAGAAAGACCAGGAAGCTTTGAGGCATGATACAAGTTGTATTTAATTATAATTTAAACACTTACAATATTGGAGCGTCCCATCCCTCGGTTTGTTTTGCTATTTTTGAAGTAAATGTAATATTTTTGTGGCCTGTATTACTCTGTTAGTTTTAATTCACAAATTAAGCTCTCTTATTCTTTAAGCCTGTTCGTAGCTCTTATTCGTATCGTTTTAACTTAAATTTCTATCAACATTGTTATTATTATTGTTCCCCTTGGCGATCAACATTGTTCGCGTTGTCTGCTGATGCCATAATTGTAATTGTCATATGTCAATGTCAAATTATTCTTATCTTTTTCATTACACTGTTGCCATGATAATGTGGGCTATACAGCCAACTTATATTTTAGTCTCGTAGCTATTTTTGTATTTGTTTTGTTTTGTGTGACTTTCCGTAATTTCACTCTCCTGTGGCCCGGCGGAAGACCAGTGCTGGTTTTCAACCAGCGATATGCTGAGCCGGGACCTTTTTATAGCGGCAACACTTCTTTTTGTTATATTTACTAATTTATGTTTCATTGCTGTTATAAATAAATTATTTTCTTTCTTTCTTCTTTCTTATCTCTCCATTCATGACATGTCCAGTAAACCAGTGAATTCCCACCGTGGTAGGTTTTCCCTGACCATTTACTATAGTCACAACACAAGTGTACTCCAGTTATGAATGAAATTACATCATGTTAATTCATTCATAAAACATCGAAGCATGAAGTTACACGCTGTACGTTTCACCAGCAAAAATATCAAGGAAATAATGATAAATTAAACAATGAATAATTTGTGTAAGTGTAAGTTTTGAATAGCTATTCAATTGTATTGTATTGTAACTCTTTATTGCACATAAAACATATGAAAATTACAATTAACGAGAAAAAGAGCATAGAGAGATTTTCAAAGGCGAACTCATCCCTTAAAAGGATCTCTTCCAGTTTACCTTTGAACGATTCATCGATTCAACAAGGAAAAACTGCCAGATTTTTGGGCACAATGCCATGTGGCCATTTTTACCCGTCTACCCGAAGGAGGGTTATGTTTTTCGAGCGTATGTATGTATGTGGGTATGTATGTCCATCTCTTTGGTCCTCGCTGCAGCCTAAACGGCTAAACAGATTTTAACATATGAGGTATCATTGGATTCCTCATAACTGTCGAAGTGACATAGGCTATATAATATTTCAATATGGCGTCTGCGAAAAAAAATATGGTGGAGGAATGAAAACAAAATTTTTGTATTGTAATAATATGGGTATCAAATGAAAGCTAATAATTAGCCCATTCTAAATTATATATATGGGTTACAATACTTTTAATCTACCGTTTTCACATGAATATCAAAAACATTAAATTAAAAAAATCAAAAACCCGACTGCCAAAACAAACAGGAAGAAAATTAAAAACTAAAAGGATGAAAATAAGTCTAGTGGTCTAGAACTCTGTCAAGAAGCTCATTTAAGGTTCAACAGTCGGGACCCATTACCAAGATCTTTTGAGCTGGTTACGATTTGAATGGGTCCCGACTGTTGAACCTTAAATGAGCTTCTTGACAGAGTTCTAGACCACTAGGCTTATTTTCTTCCTTTTAGTTTTGGCAGTCGGGTTTTTTGATTTTTTTAATTTAATGTTTTTTAAGTACATTTAATTTGGTTTAAAGAACAGTTTTAAGTTTAAATTTAATTTAGTTTCTTAATTGCCGTGAAGCAGCAGTGCTTGCATTGTTGTGTTTCGGCGTGGAGAGTAAGACAGGCGGTGAAATAACTGGTGCTTGAGCTATCCCATCTTAGGCAATACCCCTGGTGTTGCAGATGTTTATGGGCGGTGGTGATCTCTTACCATCTCAGGAGACCCACTTGCACTTGGACTGGGGCTGGACATATCTGTCGAATGAACCCAGATCGTTGGGCCAAAATTGTTACGGAATGGGTCCCTAGTGACGGATACCGTAATAGAGGCAGACCGAATAGGAGATGGAGGGACGACTTAGATGCCTATAATGTGGGATGGCGGGAGCTCGCCTTTGATAGGCAGGAGTGGAGCAAGAGGGGAGAGGCCTTTGCCCAGCAGTGGGGCACAAAAATAGGCTAAAAAAAAAAAAAACAAGGGACAATTTATTAGCATGAATTGGCCTAAATATTATCGAACTAAAAATTGGTAGCAATAAACATCTTAAATCCGACCCGAAAATAAATAGATTATAGAGATAAATTTAAGATCAATTTACTTTTATTCTGCTCAAGTATTGCAACCAACAAGGGCTTAAAATAACTGCGTTTCTGTCACCTGTTTGTTTACGACATAGCACGTCGTAGAGGCTAAAAGATTAATTAATTAACCCTAATTTACATTGTACGCCATGCTATCCTATTTTTAAACTCCGACACAAAAAGAGGGGTGTTATAAGTTTGACTACTATGTGTGTCTGTGTGGCACCATAGCTCTTAAACTGGTGGACCGGTTTTTTAATTGAAAGCAAGTTTTCTAGCGATGGTTCTTAGCCATGTTTTATCAAAATCGGTTCAGCTGTTTTTGAGATATTGAACTTTGAAGTGACAAAGTCAGGGGTTATCCAAACTTTTGTTGGTTAAGTTAGGTTTATGACCTATGGCCTCTCAAGTAAGGGTCGAAGGATCGAACCCGGGCATTCTAGTTAACTGAGATTTTCGAAATGAGTGCAATAGCAATTGATTTTTTTATCCTGAGCTTTTTGGGGAAGGAAAACATCGTAAAGAACCAATATGTGACACAACAAAGAATAAATATGTGATACGACTCTATTTTTAGGGCCACTATAGGGCATGTCAGTAATTTTTTCATGCTCTGCTATGTCAGATTTTAATGCAGGTGAATGTAAAGTACAAGCTCTCTCAATTTGACAGGAGGTAGCAGTGGGGTATCCGGAAATGCTGATGAGTTACATCAAGTGTCAGATGTTTTATTTTTGAGCCTATGCTTCGTTTTTTTTTTAAGAGACAAACAGTCATAGAGATAAATAAAAGCACATTAGATTGTGAGTTATAAACCAGACCTATAGTTTCCTTAATTAACAAAAGATAAACGTGGCTAGATAAATTTAGAACAGATGTAGTTAAAAAGATTTTTAGCATTAGAAAGAAGGCAAGCGATCTTGAAGTGTCTTTTTATTGAAAAGCACTCTTAAAAATAAGTCACAGCAAATATGTAGCAATTAGCAAGGACATAGGGTCATTTACATGCTTTTGGTATCATAAGTAATATTTACGGTTTTTTTAAACGTTTTTTAATACAGACTCGTCAAGATTGTTTACCTTCTTTGTAACGCTAAAAAAACAAAGTATAGCAGCTAGTATTATAAAAGTAGCTTTAGAAGTTGTAATACTTATTAGCTAAGTACACAACCCGCGGTAATCCAAGTACTTGAACCAAATACATCAATACGAGGAAAACATGATTCATTTTACTATCATTGGGTTCGTCAATGTTCTCGTACATTGAATGTCATGTTGTAATTATCATGTTTAGTACCAATTATTGTTGACACAAGTTCTTGCTCACAATTAAATAAACAATATTATAGTTTTTTTTTATTCGACTGGATGGCAAACGAGCAATTGGGTCTCCTGATGGTAAGAGATCACCACCGCCCATAAACACTGCAACACCAGGGGGATTGCAGATGCGTTGCCAACCAATATTGTTTCTTTATTGTTTAATATATGTATAAGTTATTGCTCACAATTAAATAAACAATATTAACTATATTATTGTTTATTTAATTGTGAGTAATAACTTATACAATATTAAACAATAAAAAAACAATATTAACTATAACATTGTTATTGCTCACAATTAAATAAACAATATTATAGTTAATTTGTAATAATTGTAATAAACAGTAATTAACGCACTTCAGTACCAATTATTGTTAACACAAGTTATTGCTCACAATTAAATAAACAATATTAACTATATAACTTGTGTTAACAATAATTGGTACTGAAGTGCGTTAATTACTGTTTATTACAATTGAGATAAGTAGGTTTCCAAACCCAGGTCTGTCATTGGTAGCTCGAAACTTGTCCCAAGAGTCGATTTTGCGTCTCCGCCACCGGTGCTTTTCGACGGAGTACTAATACCGTTTGCACATCAGGTCAAGAGCCTGGGTGTTATTTTCGACCGCACTCTCTCATGGTCTCCTCATGTGTGCGAGGTGAGCAGGAAGGTGTTTGCTGCGGTGGGATCTTTAAGACGGCTTCAGAATTTCCTAGCTTTTGCTACCAAGGTTGCGCTTGCTCAAACTTTACTGCACCCTATTTTCGACTATGCTGACATTTGTTATCCCGATCTCTTAGAAGAGCAGCTTAACAAACTTGAGCGAATTCAAAATCTATGCATTCGGTTTATATTTGGTCTACGTAAGTTCGATCATGTCTCTAATTTTCGATCACAGCTCAAGTGGCTCCCAATCCGCTGTAGTATGGCAATTGGCCACTTTCAGTGTTTAGCAGTAACACAATAGTTTACTGCTACATAAACGCATATTGCTTGTGTCAGCGACAATCATGATGTATATAATCTAAGGTTTACTTAATAAAGGGGTCTTGTTCTTGTTCTCTTTACGCACAACTACAGCTATCGTCTTATTGACCACCTCCCACATCTCCTTATATTACACCGCTTTCGCCGTAACTCTCACATTCTCCACCTTCTTTACGGCATCTCTTTAACCCTGCAACTCCTCGCTACCTCAAAGAGCAATTTAGATTAGATAATTATTATTAAGAGTAGGTCTTAAGCAAAATGTACGCATTGTGGGGTCAGATTATATTGGTCACTGATATTTACAGACAGGCTTAAAAAAATCAAGATTTTCAGACTTTTCTAGTTGTATAGGTATGTATAATAGCTACCTTCATATCAAATTTCAAGATTCTGACGCTTCTTTTTCGCGTCTGCTGCTTGCAAAACAGAATAAGGTAGATAAAGTCTAATAAAAACCACTTAAAACAATTAGTTTTTTTTTTTGAGAAAATGAAAAAAGCCTATGGTAGCATTTTTGATACCATATGGATCTAAGAGTTAAGGAAGCAAGGATGGAGTCCCTAAAGAACTTTTTTATTTTATCATTATTTGTTGAAGTTTATTTTCATGATTTGAATTTTACAGCGCATTAGTATCAACTGTAATGCAGTAAATTTTCATTGATGAAAAAATAAAAAAATACGACATAGATAAAAAGAGATAGTGATGACAATCGCGTGCCCCCGCGCATTAAACAACGATCGCCATCTCACCGTCTCTTTCTACCCTCGTCTTATACCATGTGCCAGACAGAAGTGTTGAAAACAATTGATTCCAAGTTAGATATTAAGCCTTTTGGTCTTCAGACCATCGACATTCAAGACAAGTCGATGATGCCACTAAATGTGGTCTTCAAAATCTTGCCACGTGCATAGCAACGTGCTGCGTTGCAGCTGCAGTTTGCACTCATATTATGGCTATCAGTAAACGTGCTCGTGTTTAAACTGCACGTGCGAAATTCCACCTTAATCAGTTAAACAATTTCTATTGGACAATAGTCATAGGAACAGATCAGCGTACTGGGATGGAACCTTTGTGCTACTGATGTCATGTTAACTTCTCATATATCTCTGCCGAAGATGTAGTGATATTGATTATGAAAAGTTCTAACTATAGTGACAATACAATAATTTGATAATGTTATATCCAGGATCGCCTCCACAGGATGGAACTCTTCAAAAGTTAATGGCATTGACTTGGAATTTGGTATGGAAATGTTGGGATGACAATGCAAGTACAAACACAACAAACAAAGCTTGTACAATCAGCAAAAAAGCTTGTATTAAAAATTAAATTTTCATCAAAAACTTATTAAGAAAAATATTACGTACAATCTTGTACATTTTTACATCATTCTTTCGTCTCATTTTAAGCCCGCTTTCATCCAAGAGTCACGTTTTCAGGCTAAAGACATTACTAAATCGAAATTTTCGCGATTACCGACCTAACCAATTATTTAATTATTTCATACCTTTACAATAGTTATTAGGTACGTGTCAGAATGCGCGTATTTTTTATGAATAAACGAGCTCAATTGACTTCCAAAGAAGGAAAATTTCAGGGCAGCCCCAATATTTGGTTATTTTAAGTTGAGGTTAACCTTAAGCGGGAAAATACGTTTAGGCTTAAATGCCTGTAAAAACTTGAATAAACTTTGATTAAAACTGTAGATCTGGGAATGTGAAAATGGAAAGAAAGAAATAAAAACAGACTCGCGCACCGAGGGTTCCGTACACATTTATAGGTATGTGAGTAAATTTTGTCAATTTAGAGTTACAAACTTACAATCATGATTTTGCAAGAAATAAGATTATATTTTTTTAGCTAATGTACACTGCTAATGCACATGTACACGGCGGTTTTTTACCAAGACTTAACATTTTTTTTTATAAAAAAATATAAATCTTTAATGTGCCGCCCTGTAAAGTTAGCGAAAATTAGTTACGATGATATTCCTTGCAAGTGTCGTTTTGTACTGATTTGTGGAATTTAATAAATAATATTTGTATTGTATATACAAACATACAAACGGTGCAAGTTGCATAAGAGCTTGTAATTGTTTTTATTGAAAGTTTAAATTAAATAAACTAGCAGGTAAATCGTTTCTTAATAAGCGCCATGTTTTTCTTTGGAACGGTTTCCGGTGTGCCGCCATGTTTAAATCTTGATAAGGCATGAATGAACTATGACGCACAGCCTCCGTTCACATCTCTCATGCGTACACGCAGTTGACTCACGGTTCTCGGGAAACCGGCGTATTTCCTTGGAATACACGCGGTGATTTTTACGTCATCTAATGTTTGGATTGCTTAATGTACAGTGGGGGTAGGAAAACCTTCGTCAGTTATTAAATTGATTCCTTTAGAAAGTCATAGACTCTAAGTACGTTTAGAAACCAAAGTACTAAGTAGACAGGTGCATATCAAATTATACTTACTTGACATGATAACAAGGGTCAAAATAGTATACACCTCTAACATATATCTAGTTTCATATCATTATATAACCTTTTTTATAAACAACTTCGTAAATCGTTTCAATCTAATAATGTTCTATTTAATTGTCAGTGTTTGTCAGTGCCAAGGTGTAGTAAAGTTGTAGGGTTGCTATCGGTGCCCTGATTATGTTTAGCAGGTTGACAGGTTGACGCAGTATGTCCTACTCAATCGGTAAAGCAGGTTAGCGCTCATACTGAGCAAAGGAAAATAGATCTTAGCGTGACGAACCTTTTTTTACTCCGACTGTACCTATGTGTGCATAAGGAGGCAGTATCGATTCTCATTATTCTCGCAATTGATAGTCATCATCATCATCATCAGCCAAAAGACGTCCACTGCTGGACAAAGGCTTCTCCCTTAAGTTACTGTTGCATACGCTCGTAACTAGCATGCTGATAAGCATGCTTATGAGCATGCCACTAATAAGCATGGACTGTTTACATTTGCTAGCAATTAGCGTGCTACTTTTGAGTATGCTCCTAAATAAGCATGCTCAAAACAAACACTCCGATACACATGCCTTTTGATAGCATGCTCCTGTCAGTTCAATGTCAGTGTTGCCACGGCAATTACCGTGTTCAGAGGCTTTCAGGCCAAACATCTCATAGTCAACGGCCTACGGCTGCAACCCTTTGGCCGTTACGGCTTTACGCAAATTCAACGGTAGTAAATTAATTTATTTATAACAAATCCACTTTTAGTAACTTTTTTTGCTTGCAACTGTCGTGGCCCTACCAATACTAGCATGCTCTCTAATAGCAGGGCCTGCTATTAGAGAGCATGCTACTAAAAAGCATGCCCGATAGGAGCATGTCCTGTTCACACATGCTAGTAGGTAGCATTTGCTCGATAGATTATATGTTACAACGGAGCCACTATTTGAATGCCTTTCAAAATTCCAACTCGTATAGAGTACATTAATAGCACTACACAACAACCATCTAGATATACAAAGCTCTAGATTGCTCTCATTCAAGGTCTCGTATACTGTATGAATGATGTATCTCTTCCGTATAGCCTAACAAACAATAATAAACTCCGACACAACATAATAAGCGCTATTTCTAAACAGGACAGCCATTTTACTATTGTGCACTCAACCATCGTAAGCTTGGACAATTCGGACTGTTTCATAGTAAACGTATTCCATAATTGTTCGGACACTTGAGCGAGTTTCTTTTCTGTTTGATGTGATATGGTTCTACAGCAGGACACGTTTCAAATGGTTTAATTTTACTTGTCAGATAAGTTTTTTTGTTGTCAAGTGACAATAGTCAGGTTGTGTTTGAAGCCATTGAACTTTTTTTTAACAAGGTTTAATGAAAAAAGTAAGTTATTATTGAAACGTATATCCATACTAATATTATAAATGCGAAAGTGTGTTTGTGTGTTTGTCCGTCTTTCACGCCGTCACGCCGTAACGGAGCGACGGATCGGCGTGATTTTTGGCATAGAGATAGTTTATAGGCCAGAGAGTGACAGGCTACTTTTTATCCCGGAAAAATGCACAGTTCCCGAGGGAACAGCGCGCGATAACCGAATACCACGCGGGCGGAGCCGCGGGCAAAAGCTAGTTCTTTATGAAAATATAAGATTAGCATTTTAACGGACATATTTTCTGATAAAAATTGAATAGTATATAGTGTCACCAATACAATGTAAATTTGTTATGCAGCGTGTATCTATCTACCTTTTTAGGGTTCCGTACCCAAAGGGTAGAAACGGAAACCCATTACTAAGACTTCGCTGTCCGTCCGTTCGTCCGTCCATCCGTCTGTCACCAGGCTGTATCTCACGAACCGTGATAGTGAGACAGTTGAAATTTTCACAAATTATGTATAACTGTGGCCGCTATAACAACAAATACTAGAAACAGAATAAAATAAATATTTAAGGGGGGCTCCCATACAACAAACGTGATTTTTTGCCGTTTTTTGCTAATGTCTAATGAAAGTTGTATAGATGGTACGGAACCCTTCTTGGCCGGTTTTTTATGTATACACGAGAAAAAATAATGAGACAACGTAACGCAACGAAAAGATGCAGCCATTGAAAAGGTGTTTCCATACAAATTGCCGTAACCGAAAAACCTACCTTATTAGTATTCAGGTTGTCCAAGAAACTTGAAATTTGATAAACTGTTATGGGCACTTGTCCCACCGCTGACGATGAGCAAAAAGCGAGCAGAGCGAGTAACTAGAAACGAGTGGGCGAGCAGTGAAAAGCGAGTGTTCGCGCACGACGGGCGATTACTCGCTCCACTCGCTCGAGCCGGGCGGCCGCCAAGCTAACAGCGCTGAGCGAGTATCGCTGAGCTAGTTTTATAGCTCAGCGAGTTTTATACCTCTTGTCGCTGCGACAGAAGATGTAAGAGCGAGTTCTCGCCGGCAGTGTGAACCGCCAGCGATCAACTATTAATATATATGTCTCTTTTACTCACACAGGATCTTATATCTTTTGTTCGTTTCTTGAGCGAGAAAATAGTCGATAGCCAATCGTTTCCTCGCCGGCGGTGAGACAACTGCCAGTATATAGGTGTAGTACAGTCACCAGCACCAATATCTGACACAAGCGTGCATAAATATCTGATACGACTCTATTTCTAGGGCCGGAAGGACGTGTCAGATGTTTTTGCACGCTCCGCTGTGGCAGATATTAATGCAGTACACTACCATGAGTTAACAGTGACCGTACTCGATAGCGACGGCGTAAATTATTTGTAGAGGCGCTGTACGATTCTCCATACAAATAATTTACGCCGTCGCTATCAAGTACGGTCACTGTAAACTCATGGTAGTGGTTCTAGGTGTCTGTACTGCTTACGACGTGCGGGAGATCAATAAAGAGTTATTGTATTGTACGGTCAAGGACTTGAATTCATGAGCCACCGTGGAACCATTTCTCATTAAACGTCATAGTGACATCGTAATTATTAACAAGGAAAATCGTAATGATTACCTTTGAAAAGGTTCCATGTCGCATGCATAAATTCAAGTCACAATAGACCAACACCGTTAGATAACAGAACCAAAAACCGCCATTAAAAAATAAAAACACAAACCAAGATAACTTACTAGCAAAAGGCACTCGCGAACTTTGGGAATAAATTTGAGGACAATGTAACCCCCGCTTTGTTGACGCGTCTTTGTGAAGGGGGAGTGACCTAAAATCAGAGACACTAGATGGGCCTAGAATATCTTTTTATGTTTTACTTGAATTATGATTGGTTTTTTGGAGTCTTTTTGTATTTTTTATTTCAACTCCAAATTTGTTACTTTTCGGGTATCCCGTGAAAGTAACAAATTTGGAGTTGAAATAAAGAATACAGAAAGACTCCAAAAAACCAATCATAATTTGATTGCTTAGTAGCCACATCTCTTCATCTCTCATCTCTTGTCTGGGTGAGCGGTTAGTTCCGAAAGAGTGTGACGTCTCTCGACGAAAACATAGACGTCGCTAGTGCTGCTTAAGTAGCATAGTAGAAATAAGCTACCTTATGTGTGCATAGGAAAAATTCGTGTCTAGATTCCTATCCAGCAGTGGTGTAGGGGTTATAGCACGCAGCACGGATTGCTGAGGACCTAGGTTCGATTCCCAGTGCTGGTCTCTTTTTCTGGTGTTGCAGATGTTTATGTGGTGATTTCTTACCATCAGGAGACCCACTTGCTCGTTTGCCATCCAGTCGAATAAAAAAAAAGTCGGTCAATCACTCAGTATATTTTTTTTTATATAAAATGAGGGGGAAAACGAGCAGCCGGGTCACCTGATGGAGAGCGATCACCGTCGCCCATGGACACCCGCAATACGAGGGGAATCACAGGTGCAATTGGTCAGTTAGTCAGTCAATCAATCAGTCAGCTTCTCAATCAGCCAGTCAGTCGGGCGATTGGCTGACTGATTAGTCAGTGTCAGTCATTCAGCCAATCAGTCAGTCAGTTCGGGAGTTTTCTTCATTATACATTACCTATCATATTTATGATACAACTAGCTTTTGCCCGC